>NW_027467777.1:2069136-2101310 GCF_004210375.1 Tachypleus tridentatus
TGGCAACAAAATATAGATATACATGGTAGCCGGTGTTCGTGAATTTATATAGATATACCAGCTGGTGTTCTTAAATTAATATAGATATGATAATCGGTGTTCGTAAATAAATTATGAATATACTAGCCGGTGTCGTGTAAATTAATATAGATATATTATAATATCTGTGTTTGTAAATTAATATAGATATACCCAGCCGGTGTTCGTAAATTAATAGATAATTATAGCCGGTGTTGGTAAATTCAATATAGATATAATAGCCGGTGTTCGTGAAATTAATATAGATATACAGACGGTGTCCTTAAATTAATATAGATATACTATACGGTGATGGGAAATTAATACTAGATATACTAGCTGGTGTTGGTAAATTAATATATATATATACTAGACGGTGTTCTTAAATTAATATAAATATACTAGCCGGTGTTAGTAAATAAATATATAGAATAGCCGGTGTCTGTAAATTAATATAGATATGATAGCCATTGTGTTGGTAAATTAATATAGATATACCACACGGTAAGTTCCTAAACTAATATAGATTTACCATCAGGTGTTTGTAAATTAATATAGATATAATGCCCGGTGTTCGTAAATCTAATATAGATATACTAGTTGGTGTTTGTAAAATAAATAATGAGATACTAGAGGTGTTACTAAATTAATATAGATATACTACTTGGTGTTCGTATATTAATATAGATATACTATCTAGTGTTTGTAAATTAATATAGATATAATACCGGTGTTCGTAAATTAATATAGATATACTAGCCGGTGTTGGTAAATTAATATAGATATACTAGCCAGTGTTCGTAAATTTATATAGATATACTAGCCAGTGTTCGTGGTATATTATATAGATATACCAGCCGGTGTTCTTAAATTAATATAGATATAATAATAATAGGTTCGTAAATTAATATAGATATACTAGCCGGTGTTCGTAAATTAATATAGATATGATAGCCGGTGTTGTTGAATTAATATAGATATACTAGACAGTGTTTCTAAATTAATATAGATATACTAGCAGGTGTTTGTAAATTAATATAGAAATATATCGCCGGTGTCGGTGTTCTTGTAAATTAATATAGATATACTAGCCTGTGTTGGTAAATTAATATAGATATACCAGTTATAGATATACCACCTGTGTTCGTAAATTTATATAGATATACTAGCTGGTGTTCTTATATTAATATAGATATCATAGCGGTGTTCAAGTAAATTAATATATATACCAGCTTGGTGTTCATAAATTAATATAGATATGTATTAACCGGTGTTGATAAATTAATATAGATATACTAGCTGGTGTTCTGTATATAAATATAGATATATATATCCGGTGTTTGTAAATTAATATAGATATACTAACCGGTGTTCTGTAAATTAATATAGATATATAGGTGGTGTTGATAAATTAATATAGATATACTATACGGTGTTGGTAAATTAATATAGATATACTAGCCAGTGTTCGTAATTTAATACAGATATATTAGCCTGTGTTTGTAAATTAATATAGATATACTAGCCGGTGTCTGTAAATTAATATAGATATGATAGCCGGTGTTGGTAAATTAATATAGATATGATAGACGGTGTTCGTAAATTAATATAGATATATACTATATCGGTGTTGGGTAAATTAATATAGATATACCTAGCTGGTGTTGTAAATTAATATATATATAATAGCCGGTGTTCGTAAATTAATATAGATATGATAGCCGTTGTTCGTAATTAATATAGATATACCTCAGCCAGTGTTCGTAAATTAATATAGATATACTACCCGGTGTTCCTAAATTAATATAGATTTACTATACTGGTGTTTGTTAATTAATATAGATTTGTTAACCGGTGTTGTAAATTAATTATAGATAATTCCCGGTGTTCGTAAATTAATATAGATATACTAGTTGGTGTTTGTAAATAAATAATGATATACCAGCCAGTGTACCTAAATTAATATAGATATACAACTTGGTGTTCTGTATAATTAATATAGATATACCAGCCGGTGTTTTAAATTAATATAGATATACCAGCCAATGCTTCTAAATTAATATAGATATATTAAAAACGGTGTTTGTAAATTAATAAAATATTATAGGCGGTGTTCGTAAGTTGATATAGATATACTAACTGGTGAGCGTAAATTAATATAGATATGACAGCCAGTGTTGGTAAATTAATATAGATATAGTAGCCATGTTCGTATATTAATATAGATATACTAGTTGGTGTTCGTAAATTAATATAGATACATGTTAGCCCCTATTGTAAATTAATATAGATATACTAGACAGTGTCTGTAAATTAATATAGATTTACTAGCCGGTGTTTTTATATTAATATAGATATACTAGCCATTGTTGGTAAATTAATATAGATATACTAGCAGGTGTTCTTAAATTAATATAGATATGACAATAGGTGTTCGTAAATTAATATAGACATGTTAGCCCCTTTTGATAAATTAATATAGATATACCAGCCACTGTTGGTAAAATTAATATAGATATAATAGTTGGTGTTCGTAAATTAATATAGATATAATAGCCTGTGTTCGTAAATTAATATAGATATACTAGCTGGTGTTTTAAATAAATAATGAGATACTAGCCTTTGTTCCAAATTAATATAATATACTAGTTTATATGTCTGTATATTAATATAGATATAATAGCCAGTGTTGATAAATTAAATAGATATACCAGCCGGTGTTCGTTAATTAATATAGATATACTATCTGGTGTCTGGTAAATTAATATAGATACGATAGCCGGTGTTCGTAAATTAATATAGATATACTAGCCGGTGTTCATAAATTAATATAGATATACTAGCCGGTGTCTGTAAATTAATATAGATATACTAGCTGCTGTTTGTAAATTAATATAGATATGATAGCCAGTGTTGATAAATTAATATAGATATACCAGCTGGTGTTCGTAAATTAATATAGATATACTAGCTTCTGTTTGAAAATTAATATAGATATGATAGCCGGTGTTAATAAATTAATATAGATATATTAGTGGGTGTTGGTAAATTGATAGAGATATACTAGCCGGTGTTAGTAAATTAATATAGATATGATAGCAAGTGGTAGTAAATTTATATAGATATACTAGCTGTTGCTGGTAAATTAATATAGATATACTAGACGGTGTTTGTAAATTAATATAGAAATACCTAACCGGTGTTCGTAAATTAATATAGATATACTAGCCGTGTTGGTAAATTAATATAGATATACTAGCTGGTGTTTGTGAATTAATATAAATATGATAGCCGGTGTTGATAAATTAATATAGATATACTAGCAGGTCTTCGTATATTAAAATAGCCATGATAGCCGGTGTTGGTAAATTAAAATAGAAATATTATTTAGCGTTCGTAAATTCATATAGATATTATAGCCGTTGTTCGTAAATTAATATAGATATACCTAGTTGGTGTTTGTAAATAAATAATGAGATACTAGCCATTCTTCCTAAATTAATATAGATATACTAGTTGGTGTTGGTAAATTAATATAGATATATTAGCGGTGTTCATAAATTAATATAGATATACTAGGTGGTGTTCGTAAACAAATATAGATATACTAGTCGGTGTTTGTAAATAAATATAGATATGATAGCTAGTGTACGTAAATTAATATATAGATATAATAGCCGGTGTTGCTAAATTAATATATAGATATACTAGCCGGTGTTGATAAATTATATAGATATAATAGCTGGTGTTCGTAAATTAATATAGACAGTCTAGCCGGTGTTCATAAATTAATATAGACATGTTAGCTTCTGTGATAAATTAATATAGATATATTACACGGTGTTAGTAAATTAATATAGATATATTAGCCATTGTTCGTAAATTAATATAGATATACTACCCGGTGTTCCTAAACTAATATAGATTTACTATCAGGTGTTTGTAAATTAATATAGATATAATGCCCGGTGTTCGTAAATTAATATAGATATACTAGTTGGTGTTTGTAAATTAAATATATGATATACTAGGAGGTGTTCCTAAATTAATATAGATATACTACTTAGTGTTCGTAAATTAATATAGATATACTATCTAGTGTTTGTAAATTAATATAGATATATATCCAGTGTTCATAAATTAATATAGATATACTAGCCGGGGTTGGTAAATTAATATAGATTTACTACCCAGTGTTCGTAAATTTATATAGATATACTATCTGGTGTTCTTATATTAATATAGATATACCAGTCAGTGTTCTTAAATTAATATAGATATGATAATAGGTTTCGTAATTAATATCGATATACTAGCCGGTGTTCGTAAATTAATATAGATATATAGCCCTGTGTTGGTAAATTAATATAGATATACTAGACAGTGTTTCTAAATTGATATAGATATACCAACAAGTTTAGGTAAATTAATATAGATATACCAGCCAGTGTTCGTAAATTTATATAGATATACTAGGTGGTGTTGTTATATTAATATAGATATGATAGCCGGTGTTCGTAAATTAATATAGATATAATAGCCAGTGTTCATAAATTAATATAGATATACTAGCCGGTGTTCGTTAATTAATATAGATATGATAGCCGGTGTTCGTAAATTAATATAGATATAATAGCCGGTGTTCGTAAATTAATATAGATATACTAACCGGTGTTCGTAAATTAATATAGATATACTAGCCGGTGTTCGTAAATTAATATAGATATGTCAGCCGGTGTTGATAAATTAATATAGATATACTAGACAAATGTCTGTAAATTAATATAGATATACTAGCCGTGTTTTTAAATTAATATAGATATACTAGCCATTGTTGGTAAATTAATATAGATATACTAGCCGGTGTTCTTAAATTAATATAGATATATAATAGGTGTTCGTAAATTAATATAGATATGTTAGCCGGTTTTGATAAATTAATATAGATATACTAGCCAGTGTTGGTAAATTAATATAGATATACTAGTTGGTGTTCGTAAATTAATATAGATTTATTAGCCGGTGTTCATAAATTAATATAGATATAATAGCCTGTGTTCGTAAATTAATATAGAAATACTAGTTGGTGTTTGTAAATAAATAATAAGATACTTGCCTTTGTTCCTAAATTAATATAGATATACTAGTTTATGTTCGTATATTATTATAGATATAACAGCCAGTGTTGATAAATTAAATTGATATACAAGCCGTGTTGGTTAATTAATATAGATATTATAGCCGGTGTTGGTGAATTAATATAGATATACAAGACAGTGTTTCTAAATTAATATAGATATACTAGCAGGTGTTTGTAAATTAATATAGATATACTAGCCGGTGTTGGTAAATTAATATAGATATACTAGCCAGTGTTGGTAAATTAATATAGATATACTAGCCAGTGTTGGTAAATTTATATAGATATACTAGCTGGTGTTCTTATAGAAATATAGATATGATAGCCGGTGTTCGTCAATTAATATATATATACTTGCCGGTGTTCAGAAACTAATATAGATATGTTAACCAGTGTTGATAAATTAATATAGATATACTAGCCGGTGTTGTTAAATTAATATAGATATACTAGCCAGTGTTCGTAAATTAATATAGATATGATAGCTGGTGTTGATAAATTAATATAGATATACTAGCCGGTGTTCGTAAATTAATATAGATATACTAGCGAGTGTGCGTTAATTAATATATACTAGATATACTAGCTCTAGTGTTCGTAAATTAATATAGATATACTAGCCGGTGTTTGTAAATTAATATAGATATACTAACCGGTGTTCGTAAATTAATATAGATATATTAGCCGGTGTTGGTAAATTAATATAGATATACTAAACGGTGTTCGTAAATTAATATAGATATAATAGCCGGTGTTCTTAAATTAATATAGATATACTAGCCGGTGTTGGTAAATTAATATAGATATACTAGCCGTTGTTAGTAAATTAATATAGAATTAATAGCCGGTGTTGTTAAATTAATATAGATATACTACCCGTTGTTCGTAAATTAATATAGATATGATAACCGGTGTTCTTAATTTAATATAGATATACTAGCCGGTGTTGGTAAATTAATATAGATATACTAGCCGGTGTTTGTAAATTAATATAGATATGATAGCCGGTGTTGGTAAATTAATATAGATATACTAGCCTGTGTTCGTAAATTAATATAAATATACTAGCTGGTGTTCATAAATTAATATAGATATACTAGCAGGTGTTTGTAAATTAATATAGATATGTTAACTGGTGTTGTAAATTAATATAGATATACTAGTTGGTGTTTGTAAATTAATATAGATATACTAGTTGGTGTTTGTAAATAAATAATGAGATACTAGAAGGTGTTCCTAAATTAATATATATATACTACTTAGTGTTCGTATATTAATATAGATATACTATCTAGTGTTTGTAAATTAATATAGATATACTAGCTAGTGTTTGTAGATTAATATAGATATGATAGCTGGTGTTAATAAATAAATATAGATATTCTAGCCGGTGTTCGTAAATTAATATAGATATGATAGCCGGTGTTGTTAAATTAATATAGATATGATAGCCGGTGTTGATAAATTAATATATATATACTATACGGTGTTGGTAAATTAATATAGATATACTAGACTGTGTTCGTAAATTAATATAGATATATTAGCCGGTGTTTGTAAATTAATATATATATATATACTAGCCGGTGTTCGTAAATTAATATAGATATGATAGCCGGTGTTGGTAAATTAATATAGATATGATAGATGGTGTTCTAAATTAATATAGATATAATATACGGATTTGGTAAATTGATATATATATACTAGACGGTGTTCGTAAATTAATATAGATATGATAGACGGTGTTCTTAAATTAATATAGATATACTAGCAGGTGTTGGTAAAAATATATATAATAGTCGGCATTCGTAAATTAATATAGATATACTACTCGGTGTTCCTAAACAAATATAGATTTACTATCAGGTGTTTGTAAATTAATATAGATATACTATCCGGTGTTTGTAAATTAATATAGATATACTTCCGGTGTTCGTAAATTAATATAGATATACTAGTTGGTGTTTGTAAATAAATAATGAGATATTAGCCGGTGTACCTAAATTAATATAGATATTCAACTTGGTGTTCGTATATTAATATAGATATACCAGCCGGTGTTTTTAAATTAATACAGATATACTAGCCAATGCTTTTAAATTAATATAGATATATTAAACGGTGTTTGTAAAATAATAAAATATTATAGGCGGTGTTCGTAAATTAATATAGATATACTAACTGGTGTTCGTAAATTAATATAGATATGACAGCCAGTGTTGGTAAATTAATATAGATATATAGTAGCCAGTGTTCGTAAATTAATATAGATATACTAGTTTGGTGTTCGTAAATTAATATAGATATGTTAGCCCTGTTGATAAATTAATATAGATATACTAGCCAGTGTTCGTAAATTAATATAGATATACTAGCTCGTGTTTTTATATTAATATAGATATACTAGCCATTGTTGGTAAATTAATATAGATATACTAGCCAGTGTTCGTAAATTAATACAGATATATTAGCCTGTGTTTGAAAATTAATATAGATATACTAGCCGGTGTTCGTAAATTAATATAGATATGATAGCCGGTGTTGATAAATTAATTTAGATATGATAGACGGTGTTCTTAAATTAATATAGATATACTATACGGTGTTGGGAAATTAATATAGATATACTAGCTGGTTTTGGTAAATTAATATATATATACTAGACGGTGTTCGTAAATTAATATAGATATGATAGACGGTGTTCTTAAATTAATATAGATATACTAGCCGGTGTTGGTAAATTAATATATATAATAGCCGGCGTTCGTAAACTAATATAGATATACTAGCCAGTGTTCGTATATTAATATAGATATACTACCCGGTGTTCCTAAACTAATAAAGATTTACTATCAGGTGTTTGTTAATTAATATAGATTTGTTAACCGGTGTTTGTAAATTAATTTTGATATAATTCCCGGTGTTCGTAAATTAATATAGATATACTAGTTGGTGTTTGTAAATAAATAATGAGATACTAGCCGGTGTACCTAAATTAATATAGATATACAACTTGGTGTTCGTATAATAATATAGATATACCAGCCGGTGTTTTTAAATTAATACAGATATACTAGCCAATGCTTCTAAATTAATATAGATATATTAAACGGTGTTTGTAAATTAATAAAATATTATAGGCGGTGTTCGTAAGTTGATATAGATATACTAACTGGTGAGCGTAAATTAATATAGATATGACAGCCAGTGTTGGTAAATTAATATAGATATAGTAGTCAGTGTTCGTATATTAAATTGATATACTATCCGGTGTTCGTTAATTAATATATATATGATAGCCGGTGTTCGTAAATTAATATAGATATACTAGCCGGTGTTCGTAAATTAATATAGATATACTAACCAGTGTTCGTAAATTAATATAGATATACTAACCGGTGTTCGTAAATTAATATAGACATGTTAGCCCCTGTTGATAAATTAATATAGATATACTAGACAGTGTTCGTGAATTTATATAGATTTTCTAGCTCGTGTTTTTATATTAATATAGATATACTAGCCATTGTTGGTAAATTAATATAGATATACTAGCCGGTGTTCTTAAATTAATATAGATATGATAATAGGTGTTCGTAAATTAATATAGACATGTTAGCCCCTTTTGATAAATTAATATAGATATACTAGCCACTGTTGGAAAATTAATATAGATATACTCGTTGGTGTTCGTAAATTAATATAGATATAATAGCCTGTGTTCGTAAATTAATATAGAAATACTAGTTGGTGTTTGTAAATAAATAATGAGATACTAGCCTTTGTTCCTAAATTAATATAGATATACTAGTTTATGTTCGTATATTAATATAGATATAATAGCCAGTGTTGATAAATTAAATTGATATACTAGCCGGTGTTCGTTAATTAATATAGATATACTATCTGGTGTTTGTAAATTAATACAGATACGATAGCCGTTGTTCGTAAATTAATATAGATTTACTAGCCGGTGTTCGTAAATTAATATAGATATACTAGCTGGTGTTTGTAAATTAATATAGATATGATAGCCGGTGTTGATAAATTAATATAGATATACTAGCTGGTGTTTGTAGATTAATATAGATATACTTGCTTCTTTTTTGAAATTAATATAGATATGATAGCCGGTGTTAATAAATTAATATAGATATATTAGTGGTGTTGGTAAATTAATAGAGATATACTAGCCGGTGTTTGTAAATTAATATAGATATATGATAGCAATTGGTAGTAAATTTATATAGATATACTAGCTGTTGTTGGTAAATTAATATAGATATGATAGCCGGTGTTGATAAATTAATATAGATATACTAGCAGGTGTTCGTATATTAAAATAGCCATGATAGCCGGTGTTGGTAAATTAAAATAGATATATTACCTGGCGTTCGTAAATTCATATAGATACTATAGCCGTTGTTCGTAAATTAATATAGATATACTAGTTGGTGTTTGTAAATAAATAATGAGATACTAGCCATTCTTCCTAAATTAATATAGATATACTAGTTGGTGTTGGTAAATTAATATAGATATATTAGCGGTGTTCATAAATTAATATAGATATACTGGGTGGTGTTCGTAAATTAATATAGATATACTAGTCGGTGTTTGTAAATAAATATAGATTTGATAGCTAGTGTACGTAAATTAATATAGATATAATAGCCGGTGTTGCTAAATTAATATAGATATACTAGCCGGTGTTGATAAATTATATAGATATAATAGCTGGTGTTCGTCAATTAATATAGACAGACTAGCCGGTGTTCATAAATTAATATAGACATGTTAGCTTCTGTGATAAATTAATATAGATATATTACACGGTGTTAGTAAATTAATATAGATATATAAGCCATTGTTCGTAAACTAATATAGATATACTACAGGTGTGTTCTAAATTAATATAGATATACTATTAGGTGTTTGTAAATTAATATAGATATAATGCCCGGTGTTCGTAAATTCATATAGATATACTAGTTGGTGTTTGTAAATAAATAATGAGATACTAGGAGGTGTTCCTAAATTAATATAGATATACTACTTAGTGTTCGTATATTAATATAGATATACTATCTAGTGTTTGTAAATTAATATAGGTATAATATCCGGTGTTCATAAATTAATATAGATATACTAGCCGGTGTTGGTAAATTAATATAGATTTACTAGCCAGTGTTCGTAAATTTATATAGATATACTATCTGGTGTTCTTATATTAATATAGATATACCAGCCGGTGTTCTTAAATTAATATAGATATGATAATAGGTTTCCGTAATTAATATCGATATACTAGCCGGTGTTCGTAAATTAATATAGATATGATAGCCGGTGTTGGTGAATTAATATAGATATACTAGACAGTGTTTCTAAATTGATATAGATATACTAGCAGGTGTTTGTAAATTAATATAGAAATAATCGCCGGTGTTCGGTGTTCGTAAATTAATATAGATATACTAGCCTGTGTTGGTAAATTAATATAGATATACCAGCCAGTTTTGGTAAATTAATATAGATATACCAGCCAGTGTTCGTAAATTTATATAGATATACTAGCTGGTGTTCTTATATTAATATAGATATGATAGCCGGTGTTCGTAAATAAATATAGATATAATAGCCGGTGTTCGTCAATTAATATATATATACTAGACGGTGTTCGGAAATTAATGTAGATATGTTAACCAGTGTTGATAAATTAATATAGATATACTAGCTGGTGTTCGTATATTAATATAGATATATTATCCGGTGTTTGTAAATTAATATAGATATACTAGCCGGTGTTTGTAAATTAATATAGATATACTAGACGGTGTTGATAAATTAATATAGATATACTAGCCGGTGTTGGTAAATTAATATAGATATACTAGCCGGTGTTCGTAAATTAATATAGATATATTAGCCGGTGTTTGTAAATTAATATAGATATACTAGCCGGTGTTCGTAAATTAATATAGATATATAGCCGGTGTTGGTAAATTAATATAGATATATAGACGGTGTTCTTAAATTAATATAGATATACTATACCAGGTGTTGGTAAATTAATATAGATATACTAGCTGGTGTTGGTAAATTAATATAGATATACTAGACGGTGTTCGTAAATTAATATAGATATGATAGACGGTGTTCTTAAATTAATATAGATATACTAGCCGGTGTTGGTAAATTAATATATATAATAGCCGGTGTTCGTAAATTAATATAGATATGATAGCCGGTGTTGGTAAATTAATATAGATATACTAGCCAGTGTTCGTAAATTAATATAGATATATACCCGGTGTTCCTAAATTAATATAGATATACTATCAGGTGTTTGTAAATTAATATAGATTTGTTAACCGGTGTTTGTAAATTAATATAGATATAATGCCCGGTGTTCGTAAATTAATATAGATATACTAGTTGGTGTTTGTAAATAAATAATGAGATACTAGCCGGTGTTCCTAAATTAATATAGATATACAACCGGTGTTTGTAAATTAATATAGATATACCAGCCGGTGTTTTTAAATTAATATAGATATACTAGCCAATGTTCTAAATTAATATAGATATATTAAACGGTGTTTGTAAATTAATATAGATATTATAGGCGGTGTTCGTAAATTAATATAGATATACCTAACTGGTGTTCGTAAATTAATATAGATATACAGCCAGTGTTGGTAAATTAATATATATATATACTAGCCAGTGTTCGTAAATTAATATAGATATACTAGTTGGTGTTTGTAAATTAATATAGATATAATAGCCAGTGTTCATAAATTAATATTGATATACTAGCCGGTGTTCGTAAATTAATATAGATATGATAGCCGGTGTTCGTAAATTAATATAGATATACTAGCCGGTGTTCGTAAATTAATATAGATATACTAGCCGGTGTTCGTAAATTAATATAGATATACTAACCGGTGTTCGTAAATTAATATAGATATGTTAGCCCCTGTTAATAAATTAATATAGATATACTAGACGGTGTTGGTAAATTAATATAGATTTACTAGCTCGTGTTTTTATATTAATATAGATATACTAGCCATTGTTGGTAAATTAATATATATATAGTAGCCGGTGTTTTTAAATTAATATAGATATGATAATCGGTGTTCGTAAATTAATATAGATATGTTAGCCCCTTTGATAAATTAATATAGATATACTAGCCACTGTTGGAAAATTAATATAGATATACTCGTTGGTGTTCGTAAATTAATATAGATTTATTAGCCGTTGTTCATAAATTAATATAGATATAATAGCCTGTGTTCGAAAATTAATATAGAAATACTAGTTGGTGTTTGTAAATAAATAATGAGATACTAGCCTTTGTTCCTAAATTAATATAAATATACTAGTTTATGTTCGTATATTAATATAGATATAATAGCCAGTGTTGATAAATTAAACTGATATACTAGCCGGTATTCGTTAATTAATATAGATATACTAGCTGCTGTTTGTAAATTAATATAGATATGATAGCCGGTGTTTGTAAATTAATAAAAATACGATAGCAAGTGGTAGTAAATTTATATAGATATACTAGCTGGTGTTGGTAAATTAATATAGATATACTAGCCGGTGTTTGTAAATTAATATAGATATATTAGCCGGTGTTCGTAAATTAATATAGATATACTAGCCGGTGTTGGTAAATTAATATAGATATACTAGCAGGTGTTCGTAAATTAATATAGATATGATAGCCGGTGTTGCTAAATTAATATAGATATACTAGCCGGTGTTGATAAATTAATATAGATATAATAGCTGGTGTTCGTAAATTAATATAGATATACTAGCCGGTGTTCGTAAATTATTATATATATGTTAGCTTCTGTGATAAATTATTATAGATATATTACACGGTGTTAGTAAATTAATATAGATATATTAGCCATTGTTCATAAATTAATATAGATATACTGGGTGGTGTTCGTAAACTAATATAGATATACAAGTCGGTGTTTGTAAATAAATATAAATATGATAGCCGGTGTTTATAAATTAATATAGATATACTAACCGGTGTTCGCAAATTAACATAGACAAATTAGCTTCTGTTGATAAATTAATATAGATATACTAGACGGTGTTGGTTAATTATAATAGATATATAAGCCTGTGTTCGTGAATTTATATAGATTTACTAGCTCATTTTCTTATATTAATATAGATATACTAGCCGGTGTTCTTAAATTAACATAGATATACTCGTCGGTGTTCGTAAATTAATATAGATATGTTAGCTGGTGTTGATAAATTAATATAGATATTCTATACGGTGTTGTTGAATTAATATAGATATACTAGCCGGTGTTGGTAAATTAATATAGATATACTACCTTGTGTGCCTAAATTAATATAGATAAGATAGCCGGTGTTCGTAAATTAATATAGATATGTTAGCTGGTATAGATAAATTAATATAGATATACTAGCCAGTGTTCGTAAATTAATATAGATATTGTAAGCCGGTGTTCATAAACTAATTATGATATAATAGCCGGTGTTCGTAAATTAATATAGATATACCAGTTGGTGTTTGTAAATAAATAATGAGATACTAGCCTTTGTTCCTTAATTAATATAGATATACTAGTTTATTTTCGTATATTAATATAGATATACCAGCCGGTGTTGATAAATTAATATAGATGTACTAGCCGGTGTTGGTAAATTAATAAAGATATACTACCTGGTGTGTCTAAATTAATATAGATATAATAGTTGGTGTTCGTAAATTAATATAGATATACTAGCCAGTGTTCATAAATTAATATAGATATACTAGCTGGTGTTCGTAAATTAATATAGATATACTAGCCGGTGTTTGTAAATAAATATAGATATGATAGCTGGTGTACGTAAATTAATATACATATAATAGCCGGTGTTGGTAAATTAATATAGATATACTAGCCGATGTTCCTCAATTAATATAGATATAATAGCCGGTGTTCGTCAATTAATATAGATATACCAGCCGGTGTTCGTAAATTAATATAGATATAGTAACCGCTGTTTGTAAATTAATATAGATATGATAGACGGTTTTCTTAAATTAATATTGACATACTAGCCGGTGTTGGTAAATTAATATATATATACTAGCCGTTGTTTGTAAATTAATATAGAATTAATAGCCGGTGTTGTTAAATTAATATAGATATACTACCTGTTGTTCGTAAATTAATATAGATATGATAGCCGGTGTTCTTAAATTAATATAGATATACTAGCCGGTGTTGGTAAATTAATATAGATATACTAGCCGGTGTTTGTAAATTAATTTAGATATGATAGCCGGTGTTGGTAAATTAATATAGATATACTAGCCAGTGTTCGTAAATTAATATAGATATACTACCCGATGTTCTTAAACTAATATAGATTTACTATCAGGTGTTTGTAAATTAATATAGATTTGTTAACTGGTGTTTGTAAATTAATATAGATATAAAACCCGGTGTTTGTAAATTAATATAGATATACTAGTTGGTGTTTGTAAATAAATAATGAGATACTAGAAGGTGTTCCTAAATTAATATAGATATACTACTTAGTGTTCGTATATTAATATAGATATACTATCTAGTGTTTGTAAATTAATATAGATATAGTAACCGCTGTTCGTAAATTAATATAGACATGTTAGCCCCTGTTTTTTAAATTAATATAGATATACTAGACGGTGTTCGTAAATTAATATAGATATACTAGCCGGTGTTCGGAAATTAATATAGATATGATAGCCGGTGTTCATAAATTAATATAGATATACTAGCCGGTGTTCGTAAATTAATATAGATATAGTACCCACTGTTCGTAAATTAATATAGACATGTTAGCACCTGTTTTAAATTAATATAGATATACTAAACAGTGTTTCTAAATTAATATAGATATGCTACAGGTGTTTGTAAATTAATATAGAAATGATCGCCGCATTTCGGTGTTCGTAAATTAATATAGATATACTAGCCGGTGTTGTTAAATTAATATAGATATACTAGCCAGTTTTGGTAAATTAATATAGATATACTAGCCGTTGTTCGTAAATTAATATAGATATACTAGCTGGTGTTTGTAAATTAATATAGATATGATAGCCGGTGTTGATAAATTAATATAGATATACTAGCAGGTGTTCGTATATTAAAATAGCCATGATAGCCGGTGTTGGTAAATTAAAATAGATATATTACCTGGCGTTCGTAAATTCATATAGATATTATAGCCGTTGTTCGTAAATTAATATAGATATACTAGTTGGTATTGGTAAATTAATATTGATATATTAGCGGTGTTCATAAATGAATATAGATATACTGGGTGGTGTTCGTAAACTAATATAGATATACTAGTCGGTGTTTGTAAATAAATATAGATATGATAGCTAGTGTACGTAAATTAATATACATATAATAGCCGGTGTTGCTAAATTAATATAGATATACTAGCCGGTGTTGATAAATTATATAGATATAATAGCTGGTGTTCTTCAATTAATATAGACAGACTAGCCGGTGTTCACAAATTAATATAGACATGTTAGCTTCTGTGATAAATTAATATAGATATATTACGCGGTGTTAGTGAATTAATATAGATATATTAGCCATTGTTCGTAAATTAATATAGATATATTAGCCGGTGTTCATAAATTAATATAGATATACTAGGGTGGTGTTCGTAAACTAATATAGATATACAAGACGGTGTTTGTAAATAAATATAGATATGATAGCCGGTGTTTATAAATTAATATAGATATACTAACCGGTGTTCGTAAATTAATATAGACATGTTAGCCCCTGTTGATAAATTAATATAGATATACTAGACGGTGTTGGTTAAATATAATAGATATATTAGCCTGTGTTCGTGAATTTATATAGATTTACTAGCTCGTTTTCTTATATTAATATAGATATACTAGCCATTGTAGGTAAATTAATATAGATATACTAGCTGGTGTTCTTAAAATAATATAGATATCATAATCGGTGTTCGTAAATTAATATAGATATGTTAGCTGTTGTTGATAAATTAATATAGATATTCTAGACGGTGTTGGTGAATTAATATAGATATACTAAACGGTGTTGGTAAATTAATATAGATATACTACCTTGTGTGCCTAAATTAATATAGATATGATAGCCGGTGTTCGTAAATTAATATAGATATGTTATCTGGTGTTGATAAATTAATATAGATATACTAGCCAGTGTTCGTAAATTAATTAGATTTGTAAGCCGGTGTTCATAAATTAATATTGATATAATAGCCGGTGTTCGTAAATTAATATAGATATACCAGTTGGTGTTTGTAAATAAATAATGAGATACTAGCCTTTGTTCCTTAATTAATATAGATATACTAGTTTATTTTCGTATATTAATATAGATATACCAGCCGGTGTTGATAAATTAATATAGATATACTAGCCGGTGTTGGTAAATTAATAAAGATATACTACCTGGTGTGCCTAAATTAATATAGATATGATAGCTGGTGTTCGTAAATTAATATTGGTATACTAGCCAGTGTTCATAAATTAATATAGATATACTAGCTGGTATTCGTAAACTAATATAGATATACTAGTCCGTATTTGTAAATAAATATAGATTTGATAGCTAGTGTACGTAAATTAATATACGTATAAAAGCCGGTGTTGTAAATTAATATAGATATACCAGCCGGTGTTCCTCAATTAATATAGATATACTAGTTGGTGTTGGGAAATTAATAAAGATATGATAGCCGGTGTTCATAAATTAATATAGATATACTAGCCGGTGTTAGTAAATTAATATAGATATAGTAACCGCTGTTCGTAAATTAATATAGACATGTTAGCCCCTGTTTTTAAATTAATATAGATATACTAGACGGTGTTGGTAAATTAATATAGATATACTAAACAGTGTTTCTAAATTAATATAGATATGCTACAGGTGTTTGTAAATTAATATAGAAATGATCGCCGGATTTCGGTGTTCGTAAATTAATATAGATATACTAGCCGGTGTTGGTAAATTAATATAGATATACTAGCCAGTTTTGGTAAATTAATATAGATATACTAGCCGTTGTTGGTAAATTAATATAGATATACTAGCTGGTGTTTGTAAATTAATATAGATATGATAGCCGGTGTTGATAAATTAATATAGATATACTAGCAGGTGTTCGTATATTAAAATAGCCATGATAGCCGGTGTTGGTAAATTAAAATAGATATATTACCTGGCGTTCGTAAATTCATATAGATATTATAGCCGTTGTTCGTAAATTAATATAGATATACTAGTTGGTGTTTGTAAATCAATAATGAGATACTAGCCATTCTTCCTAAATTAATATAGATATACTAGTTGGTGTTGGTAAATTAATATTGATATATTAGCGGTGTTCATAAATGAATATAGATATACTGGGTGGTGTTCGTAAACTAATATAGATATACTAGTCGGTGTTTGGAAATAAATATAGATGTGATAGCTAGTGTACGTAAATTAATATACATATAATAGCCGGTGTTGCTAAATTAATATAGATATACTTGCCGGTGTTGATAAATTATATAGATATAATAGCTGGTGTTCGTCAATTAATATAGACAGACTAGCCGGTGTTCACAAATTAATATAGACATGTTAGCTTCTGTGATAAATTAATATAGATATATTACGCGGTGTTAGTAAATTAATATAGATATATTAGCCATTGTTCGTAAATTAATATAGATATATTAGCCGGTGTTCATAAATTAATATAGATATACTGGGTGGTGTTCGTAAACTAATATAGATATACAAGACGGTGTTTGTAAATAAATATAGATATGATAGCCGGTGTTTATAAATTAATATAGATATACTAACCGGTGTTCGTAAATTAATATAGACATGTTAGCCCCTGTTGATAAATTAATATAGATATACTAGACGGTGTTGGTTAAATATAATAGATATATTAGCCTGTGTTCGTGAATTTATATAGATTTACTAGCTCGTTTTCTTATATTAATATAGATATACTAGCCATTGTTGGTAAATTAATATAGATATACTAGCTGATGTTCTTAAAATAATATAGATATCATAATCGGTGTTCGTAAATTAATATAGACATGTTAGCTGTTGTTGATAAATTAATATAGATATTCTAGACGGTGTTGGTAAATTAATATAGATATACTAAACGGTGTTGGTAAATTAATATAGATATACTACCTTGTGTGCCTAAATTAATATAGATATGATAGCCGGTGTTCGTAAATTAATATAGATATGTTATCTGGTGTTAATAAATTAATATAGATATACTAGCCAGTGTTCGTAAATTAATTAGATTTGTAAGCCGGTGTTCATAAATTAATATTGATATAATAGCCGGTGTTCGTAAATTAATATAGATATACCAGTTGGTGTTTGTAAATAAATAATGAGATACTAGCCTTTGTTCCTTAATTAATATAGATATACTAGTTTATTTTCGTATATTAATATAGATATACCAGCCGGTGTTGATAAATTAATATAGATATACTAGCCGGTGTTGGTAAATTAATAAAGATATACTACCTGGTGTTGCCTAAATTAATATAGATATGATAGCTGGTGTTCGTAAATTAATATTGGTATACTAGCCAGTGTTCATAAATTAATATAGATATACTAGCTGGTATTCGTAAACTAATATAGATATACTAGTCCGTATTTGTAAATAAATATAGATTTGATAGCTAGTGTACGTAAATTAATATACGTATAAAAGCCGGTGTTGTAAATTAATATAGATATACTAGCCGGTGTTCCTCAATTAATATAGATATACTAGTTGGTGTTGGGAAATTAATAAAGATATGATAGCCGGTGTTCATAAATTAATATAGATATACTAGCCGGTGTTAGTAAATTAATATAGATATAGTAACCGCTGTTCGTAAATTAATATAGACATGTTAGCCCCTGTTTTTAAATTAATATAGATATACTAGACGGTGTTGGTAAATTAATATAGATATACTAAACAGTGTTTCTAAATTAATATAGATATGCTACAGGTGTTTGTAAATTAATATAGAAATGATCGCCGGATTTCGGTGTTCGTAAATTAATATAGATATACTAGCCGGTGTTGGTAAATTAATATAGATATACTAGCCAGTTTTGGTAAATTAATATAGATATACTAGCCGTTGTTGGTAAATTAATATAGATATACTAGCTGGTGTTTGTAAATTAATATAGATATGATAGCCGGTGTTGATAAATTAATATAGATATACTAGCAGGTGTTCGTATATTAAAATAGCCATGATAGCCGGTGTTGGTAAATTAAATTAGATATATTACCTGGCGTTCGTAAATTCATATAGATATTATAGCCGTTGTTCGTAAATTAATATAGATATACTAGTTGGTGTTTGTAAATAAATAATGAGATACTAGCCATTCTTCCTAAATTAATATAGATATACTAGTTGGTGTTGGTAAATTAATATTGATATATTAGCGGTGTTCATAAATGAATATAGATATACTGGGTGGTGTTCGTAAACTAATATAGATATACTAGTCGGTTTTGTAAATAAATATAGATGTGATAGCTAGTGTACGTAAATTAATATACATATAATAGCCGGTGTTGCTAAATTAATATAGATATACTTGCCGGTGTTGATAAATTATATAGATATAATAGCTGGTGTTCGTCAATTAATATAGACAGACCAGCCGGTGTTCACAAATTAATATAGACATGTTAGCTTCTGTGATAAATTAATATAGATATATTACACGGTGTTAGTAAATTAATATAGATATATTAGCCATTGTTCGTAAATTAATATAGATATATTAGCCGGTGTTCATAAATTAATATAGATATACTGGGTGGTGTTCGTAAACTAATATAGATATACAAGTCGGTGTTTGTAAATAAATATAGATATGATAGCCGGTGTTTATAAATTAATATAGATATACTAACCGGTGTTCGTAAATTAATATAGACATGTTAGCCCCTGTTGATAAATTAATATAGATATACTAGACGGTGTTGGTTAATTATAATAGATATATTAGCCTGTGTTCGTGAATTTATATAGATTTACTAGCTCGTTTTCTTATATTAATATAGATGTACTAGCCATTGTTGGTAAATTAATATAGATATACTAGCTGGTGTTCTTAAAATAATATAGATATCATAATCGGTGTTCGTAAATTAATATAGACATGTTAGCTGGTGTTGATAAATTAATATAGATATTCTAGACGGTGTTGGTGAATTAATATAGATATACTAAACGGTGTTGGTAAATTAATATAGATATACTACCTTGTGTGCCTAAATTAATATAGATATGATAGCCGGTGTTCGTGAATTAATATAGATATGTTAGCTGGTGTTGATAAATTAATATAGATATACTAGCCAGTGTTCGTAAATTAATTAGATTTGTAGGCCGGTGTTCATAAATTAATATTGATATAATAGCCGGTGTTGGTAAATTAATATAGATATACCAGTTGGTGTTTGTAAATAAATAATGAGATACTAGCCTTTGTTCCTTAATTAATATAGATATACTAGTTTATTTTCGTATATTAATATAGATATACCAGCCGGTGTTGATAAATTGATATAGATATACTAGCCGGTGTTGGTAAATTAATAAAGATATACTACCTGGTGTGCCTAAATTAATATAGATATGATAGCTGGTGTTCGTAAATTAATATTGATATACTAGCCAGTGTTCATAAATTAATATAGATATACTAGCTGGTATTCGTAAACTAATATAGATATACTAGTCGGTATTTGTAAATAAATATAGATTTGATAGCTAGTGTACGTAAATTAATATACGTATAAAAGCCGGTGTTGTAAATTAATATAGATATACTAGACGTTGTTGGTAAATTAATATAGATATACTAGACAGTGTTCGTAAATTAATATAGATATACCAGCCGGTGTTCGGAAATTAATATAGATATGATAGCCGGTGTTCATAAATTAATATAGATATACTTGCCGGTGTTCGTAAATTAATATAGATATAGTACCCACTGTTCGTAAATTAATATAGACATGTTAGCCCCTGTTTTTAAATTAATATAGATATACTAAACAGTGTTTCTAAATTAATATAGATATGCTACAGGTGTTTGTAAATTAATATAGAAATGATCGCCGGATTTCGGTGTTCGTAAATTAATATAGATATACTAGCCGGTGTTGGTAAATTAATATAGATATACTAGCCAGTTTTGGTAAATTAATATAGATATACTAGCCGTTGTTGGTAAATTAATATAGATATACTAGCTGGTGTTTGTAAATTAATATAGATATGATAGCCGGTGTTGATAAATTAATATAGATATACTAGCAGGTGTTCGTATATTAAAATAGCCATGATAGCCGGTGTTGGTAAATTAAAATAGATATATTACCTGGCGTTCGTAAATTCATATAGATATTATAGCCGGTGTTCGTAAATTAATATAGATATACTAGTTGGTGTTTGTAAATAAATAATGAGATACTAGCCATTCTTCCTAAATTAATATAGATATACTAGTTGGTGTTGGTAAATTAATATTGATATATTAGTGGTGTTCATAAATGAATATAGTTATACTGGGTGGTGTTCGTAAACTAATATAGATATACTAGTCGGTGTTTGTAAATAAATATAGATGTGATAGCTAGTGTACGTAAATTAATATACATATAATAGCCGGTGTTGGTAAATTAATATAGATATACTTGCCGATGTTCCTCAATTAATATAGATATAATAGCCGGTGTTCGTCAATTAATATAGACAGACTAGCCGGTGTTCACAAATTAATATAGACATGTTAGCTTCTGTGATAAATTAATATAGATATATTACACGGTGTTAGTAAATTAATATAGATATATTAGCCATTGTTCGTAAATTAATATAGATATAATAGCAGGTGTTCGTAAATTAATATAGATATACCAGTTGGTGTTTGTAAATAAATAATGAGATACTAGCCTTTGTTCCTTAATTAATATAGATATACTAGTTTATTTTCGTATATTAATATAGATATACCAGCCGGTGTTGATAAATTAATATAGATATACTAGCCGGTGTTGGTAAATTAATAAAGATATACTACCTGGTGTGCCTAAATTAATATAGATATGATAGCTGGTGTTCGTAAATTAATATTGATATACTAGCCAGTGTTCATAAATTAATATAGATATACTAGCTGGTATTCGTAAACTAATATAGATATACTAGTCGGTATTTGTAAATAAATATAGATTTGATAGCTAGTGTACGTAAATTAATATAGTATATAAAGCCGGTGTTGTAAATTAATATAGATATACTAGACGTTGTTGGTAAATTAATATAGATATACTAGACAGTGTTCGTAAATTAATATAGATATACCAGCCGGTGTTCGGAAATTAATATAGATATGATAGCCGGTGTTCATAAATTAATATAGATATACTTGCCGGTGTTCGTAAATTAATATAGATATAGTACCCACTGTTCGTAAATTAATATAGATATGTTAGCCGGTGTTTTAAATTAATATAGATATACTAAACAGTGTTTCTAAATTAATATAGATATGCTACAGGTGTTTGTAAATTAATATAGAAATGATCGCCGGATTTCGGTGTTCGTAAATTAATATAGATATACTAGCCGGTGTTGGTAAATTAATATAGATATACTAGCCAGTGTTGGTAAATTAATATAGATATACTAGCCGTTGTTGGTAAATTAATATAGATATACTAGCTGGTGTTTGTAAATTAATATAGATATGATAGCCGGTGTTGATAAATTAATATAGATATACTAGCAGGTGTTCGTATATTAATAAAATAGCCATGATAGCCGGTGTTGGTAAATTAAAATAGATATATTACCCTGGTGTTCGTAAATTAATATAGATATTATAGCCGTTGTTCGTAAATTAATATAGATATACTAGTTGGTGTTTGTAAATAAATAATGATATACTAGCCATTGTTCCTAAATTAATATAGATATACTAGTTGGTGTTGGTAAATTAATATTGATATATTAGTGGTGTTCATAAATTAATATAGATATACTGGGTGGTGTTCGTAAATTAATATAGATATACTAGTCGGTGTTTGTAAATAAATATAGATATGATAGCTGGTGTACGTAAATTAATATACATATAATAGCCGGTGTTGGTAAATTAATATAGATATACTAACCGGTGTTCGTCAATTAATATAGATATACTAGCCGGTGTTGGTAAATTAATATAGATATACTAGCCGGTGTTCACAAATTAATATAGATATGTTAGCTTCTGTGATAAATTAATATAGATATATTACACGGTGTTAGTAAATTAATATAGATATATTAGCCATTGTTCGTAAATTAATATAGATATAATAGCCGGTGTTCGTAAATTAATATAGATATACCAGTTGGTGTTTGTAAATAAATAATGAGATACTAGCCTTTGTTCCTTAATTAATATAGATATACTAGTTTATTTTCGTATATTAATATAGATATACCAGCCGGTGTTGATAAATTAATATAGATATACTAGCCGGTGTTGGTAAATTAATAGAGATATACTACCTGGTGTGTCTAAATTAATATAGATATAATAGTTGGTGTTCGTAAATTAATATTGATATACTAGCCAGTGTTCATAAATTAATATAGATATACTAGCTGGTGTTCGTAAACTAATATAGATATACTAGTCGGTATTTGTAAATAAATATAGATTTGATAGCTAGTGTACGTAAGTTAATATACATATAAAAGCCGGTGTTGGTAAATTAATATAGATATACTAGCCGATGTTCCTCAATTAATATAGATATAATAGCCGGTGTTCGTCAATTAATATAGATATACCAGCCGGTGTTCGTAAATTAATATAGATATAGTAACCGCTGTTCGTAAATTAATATAGACATGTTAGCCCCTGTTTTTAAATTAATATAGATATACTAAACAATGTTCGTAAATTAATATAGATATGATAGACGGTTTTCTTAAATTAATATTGACATACTAGCCGGTGTTGGTAAATTAATATATATATACTAGCCGTTGTTTGTAAATTAATATAGAATTAATAGCCGGTGTTGTTAAATTAATATACATATACTACCTGTTGTTCGTAAATTAATATAGATATGATAGCCGGTGTTCTTAATTTAATATAGATATACTAGCCGGTGTTGGTAAATTAATATACATATACTAGCCGGAGTTTGTAAATTAATTTAGATATGATAGCCGGTGTTGGTAATTTAATATAGATATACTAGCCAGTGTTCGTAAATTAATATAGATATACTACCCGATGTTCTTAAACTAATATAGATTTACTATCAGGTGTTTGTAAATTAATATAGATTTGTTAACTGGTGTTTGTAAATTAATATAGATATAAAACCCGGTGTTTGTAAATTAATAGAGATATACTAGTTGGTGTTTGTAAATAAATAATGAGATACTAGAAGGTGTTCCTAAATTAATATAGATATACTACTTAGTGTTCGTATATTAATATAGATATACTATCTAGTGTTTGTAAATTAATATAGGTATAGTAACCGCTGTTCGTAAATTAATATAGACATGTTAGCCCCTGTTTTTAAATTAATATAGATATACTAGACAGTGTTCGTAAATTAATATAGATATACTAGCCGGTGTTCGGAAATTAATATAGATATGATAGCCGGTGTTCATAAATTAATATAGATATACTAGCCGGTGTTCGTAAATTAATATAGATATAGTACCCACTGTTCGTAAATTAATATAGACATGTTAGCACCTGTTTTTAAATTAATATAGATATACTAAACAGTGTTTCTAAATTAATATAGATATGCTACAGGTGTTTGTAAATTAATATAGAAATGATCGCCGCATTTCGGTGTTCGTAAATTAATATAGATATACTAGCCGGTGTTGTTAAATTAATATAGATATACTAGCCAGTTTTGGTAAATTAATATAGATATACTAGCCGTTGTTCGTAAATTAATATAGATATACTAGCTGGTGTTTGTAAATTAATATAGATATGATAGCCGGTGTTGATAAATTAATATAGATATACTAGCAGGTGTTCGTATATTAAAATAGCCATGATAGCCGGTGTTGGTAAATTAAAATAGATATATTACCTGGCGTTCGTAAATTCAATATAGATATTATAGCCGTTGTTCGTAAATTAATATAGATATACTAGTTGGTGTTTGTAAATAAATAATGAGATACTAGCCATTCTTCCTAAATTAATATAGATATACTAGTTGGTGTTGGTAAATTAATATTGATATATTAGCGGTGTTCATAAATGAATATAGATATACTGGTGGTGTCTGTAAACTAATATAGATATACTAGTCGGTGTTTGTAAATAAATATAGATGTGATAGCTAGTGTACGTAAATTAATATACATATAATAGCCGGTGTTGCTAAATTAATATAGATATACTAGCCGGTGTTGATAAATTATATAGATATAATAGCTGGTGTTCGTCAATTAATATAGACAGACTAGCCGGTGTTCACAAATTAATATAGACATGTTAGCTTCTGTGATAAATTAATATAGATATATTACGCGGTGTTAGTGAATTAATATAGATATATTAGCCATTGTTCGTAAATTAATATAGATATATTAGCCGGTGTTCATAAATTAATATAGATATACTGGGTGGTGTTCGTAAACTAATATAGATATACAAGACGGTGTTTGTAAATAAATATAGATATGATAGCCGGTGTTTATAAATTAATATAGATATACTAACCGGTGTTCGTAAATTAATATAGACATGTTAGCCCCTGTTGATAAATTAATATAGATATACTAGACGGTGTTGGTTAAATATAATAGATATATTAGCCTGTGTTCGTGAATTTATATAGATTTACTAGCTCGTTTTCTTATATTAATATAGATATACTAGCCATTGTTGGTAAATTAATATAGATATACTAGCTGGTGTTCTTAAAATAATATAGATATCATAATCGGTGTTCGTAAATTAATATAGACATGTTAGCTGTTGTTGATAAATTAATATAGATATTCTAGACGGTGTTGGTGAATTAATATAGATATACTAAACGGTGTTGGTAAATTAATATAGATATACTACCTTGTGTGCCTAAATTAATATAGATATGATAGCCGGTGTTCGTAAATTAATATAGATATGTTATCTGGTGTTGATAAATTAATATAGATATACTAGCCAGTGTTCGTAAATTAATTAGGATTTGTAAGCCGGTGTTCATAAATTAATATTGATATAATAGCCGGTGTTCGTAAATTAATATAGATATACCAGTTGGTGTTTGTAAATAAATAATGAGATACTAGCCTTTGTTCCTTAATTAATATAGATATACTAGTTTATTTTCGTATATTAATATAGATATACCAGCCGGTGTTGATAAATTAATATAGATATACTAGCCGGTGTTGGTAAATTAATAAAGATATACTACCTGGTGTGCCTAAATTAATATAGATATGATAGCTGGTGTTCGTAAATTAATATTGGTATACTAGCCAGTGTTCATAAATTAATATAGATATACTAGCTGGTATTCGTAAACTAATATAGATATACTAGTCCGTATTTGTAAATAAATATAGATTTGATAGCTAGTGTACGTAAATTAATATACGTATAAAAGCCGGTGTTGTAAATTAATATAGATATACTAGCCGGTGTTCCTCAATTAATATAGATATACTAGTTGGTGTTGGGAAATTAATAAAGATATGATAGCCGGTGTTCATAAATTAATATAGATATACTAGCCGGTGTTAGTAAATTAATATAGATATAGTAACCGCTGTTCGTAAATTAATATAGACATGTTAGCCCCTGTTTTTAAATTAATATAGATATACTAGACGGTGTTGGTAAATTAATATAGATATACTAAACAGTGTTTCTAAATTAATATAGATATACTACAGGTGTTTGTAAATTAATATAGAAATGATCGCCGGATTTCGGTGTTCGTAAATTAATATAGATATACTAGCCGGTGTTGGTAAATTAATATAGATATACTAGCCAGTTTTTGGTAAATTAATATAGATATACTAGCCGTTGTTGGTAAATTAATATAGATATACTAGCTGGTGTTTGTAAATTAATATAGATATGATAGCCGGGTGTTGATAAATTAATATAGATATACTAGCAGGTGTTCGTATAATAAAATAGCCATGATAGCCGGTGTTGGTAAATTAAAATAGATATATTACCTGGCGTTCGTAAATTCATATAGATATTATAGCCGTTGTTCGTAAATTAATATAGATATACTAGTTGGTGTTTGTAAATCAATAATGAGATACTAGCCATTCTTCCTAAATTAATATAGATATACTAGTTGGTGTTGGTAAATTAATATTGATATATTAGCGGTGTTCATAAATGAATATAGATATACTGGGTGGTGTTCGTAAACTAATATAGATATACTAGTCGGTGTTTGGAAATAAATATAGATGTGATAGCTAGTGTACGTAAATTAATATACATATAATAGCCGGTGTTGCTAAATTAATATAGATATACTTGCCGGTGTTGATAAATTATATAGATATAATAGCTGGTGTTCGTCAATTAATATAGACAGACTAGCCGGTGTTCACAAATTAATATAGACACATGTTAGCTTCTGTGATAAATTAATATAGATATATTACACGGTGTTAGTAAATTAATATAGATATATATAGCCATTGTTCGTAAATTAATATAGATATATTAGCCGGTGTTCATAAAATTAATATAGATATACTGGGTGGTGTTCGTAAACTAATATAGATATACAAGTCGGTGTTTGTAAATAAATATAGATATGATAGCCGGTGTTTATAAATTAATATAGATATACTAACCGGTGTTCGTAAATTAATATAGACATGTTAGCCCTGTTGATAAATTAATATAGATATACTAGACGGTGTTGGTTAATTATAATAGATATATTAGCCTGTGTTCGTGAATTTATATAGATTTACTAGCTCGTTTTCTTTATATTAATATAGATATACTAGCCATTGTTGGTAAATTAATATAGATATACTAGCTGGTGTTCTTAAAATAATATAGATATCATAATCGGTGTTCGTAAATTAATATAGACATGTTAGCTGGTGTTGATAAATTAATATAGATATTCTAGACGGTGTTGGTGAATTAATATAGATATACTAAACGGTGTTGGTAAATTAATATAGATATACCTTGTGTGCCTAAATTAATATAGATATGTGTAGCCGTGTTCGTAAATTAATATAGATATGTTAGCTGGTTGTTGATAAATTAATATAGATATACTAGCCAGTGTTCGTAAATTAATTAGGATTTGTAGGCCGATGTTCATAAATTAATATTGATATAATAGCCGGTGTTGGTAAATTAATATAGATATACCAGTTGGTATTTGTAAATAAATAATGAGATACTAGCCTTTGTTCCTTAATTAATATAGATATACTAGTTTATTTTCGTATATTAATATAGATATACCAGCCGGTGTTGATAAATTAATATAGATATACTAGCCGGTGTTGGTAAATTAATAAATATACTACCTGGTGTTGCCTAAATTAATATAGATATGATAGCTGGTGTTCGTAAATTAATATTGATATACTAGCCAGTGTTCATAAATTAATATAGATATACTAGCTGGTATTCGTAAACTAATATAGATATACTAGTCGGTATTTGTAAATAAATATAGATTTGATAGCTAGTGTACGTAAATTAATATAATATATAAAAGCCGGTGTTGTAAATTAATATAGATATACTAGCCGGTGTTCCTCAATTAATATAGATATACTAGTTGGTGTTGGGAAATTAATAAAGATATGATAGCCGGTGTTCATAAATTAATATAGATATACCTAGCCGGTGTTAGTAAATTAATATAGATATAGTAACCGCTGTTCGTAAATTAATATAGACATGTTAGCCCCTGTTTATAAATTAATATAGATATACTAGACGGTGTTGGTAAATTAATATAGATATACTAGCCAGTGTTCGTAAATTAATATAGATATACTAGCCGGTGTTCGTAAATTAATATAGATATATAGCCGGTGTTCGTAAATTAATATAGATATAATAGCCGGTGTTCGTAAATTAATATAGATATACTAGTTGGTGTTCGTAAATTAATATAGATATGTTAGCCGGTGTTTTAAATTAATATAGATATACTAAACAGTGTTTCTAAATTAATATAGATATACTAGCAGGTGTTTGTAAATTAATATAGAAATCGATAGATTTCGGTGTTCGTAAATTAATATAGATATACTAGCCGGTGTTGGTAAATTAATATAGATATACTAGCCAGTTTTGGTAAATTAATATAGATATACTAGCCGTTGTTGGTAAATTAATATAGATATACCTAGCTGGTGTTTGTAAATTAATATAGATACATGATGGCCGGTGTTGATAAATTAATATAGATATACTACCAGGTGTGTTCGTATATTAAAATAGCCATGATAACGGTGATGTTGGTAAATTAAAATAGATATACTATTACCTGGCGTTCGTAAATTAATATAGATATTATAGCCGTTGTTCGTAAATTAATATAGATATACTAGTTGGTGTTTGTAAATAAATAATGATATACTAGCCATTCTTCCAAATTAATATAGATATACTAGTTGGTGTTGGTAAATTAATATAGATATATTAGCTGGTGTTCATAAATTAATATAGATATACTGGGTGGTGTTCGTAAATTAATATAGATATACTAGTCGGTGTTTGTAAATAAATATAGATGCTATGATAGTAGCCAGTGTTCGTAAATTAATATACATATAATAGCCGGTGTTGCTAAATTAATATAGATATACTAGCCGGTGTTGATAAATTAATATAGATATACGTTAGCTTCTGTGATAAATTAATATAGATATACTACACGGTGTTAGTAAATTAATATAGATATATTAGCCATTGTTCGTAAAATTAATATAGATATATAATAGCCGGTGTTGCGTAAATTAATATAGATATACCAGTTGGTGTTTGTAAATAAATATAGAGATACTAGCCTTTGTTCCTTAATTAATATAGATATACTAGTTTATTTTCGTAAATTAATATAGATATACCAACCGGTGTTGATAAATTAATATAGATATACTAGCCGGTGTTGATGTAAATTAATATAGATATACTACCTGTGTGTCTAAATTAATATAGATATACTAGTTGGTGTTCGTAAATTAATATAGATATACTATGCCAGTGTTCATAAATTAATATAGATATACTAGCTGGTGTTCGTAAATTAATATAGATATACTAGCCGGTGTTTGTAAATAAATATAGATTTGATAGCTAGTGTTCGTAAGTTAATATACATATAAAAGCCGGTGTTGGTAAATTAATATAGATATACTAGCCGATGTTCCTAAATTAATATAGATATAATAGCCGGTGTTCGTAAATTAATATAGATATATACTAGCCGGTGTTCGTAAATTAATATAGATATAGTAGCCGGTGTTCGTAAATTAATATAGATATGTTAGCCAGTGTTTTTAAAATTAATATAGATATACTAAACAATGTTTGTAAATTAATATAGATATATGATAGCCGGTTTTCTTAAATTAATATAGATATACTAGCCGGTGTTCAGTAAATTAATATATATATATACTAGCCGGTGTTTGTAAATTAATATAGATATAATAGCCGGTGTTGTTAAATTAATATAGATATATACTACCTGGTGTTCGTAAATTAATATAGATATATGATAGCCGGTGTTCGTAAATTAATATAGATATACTAGCCGGTGTTGGTAAATTAATATACATATACTAGCCGGTGTTTGTAAATTAATATAGATATATATAGCCGGTGTTGGTAAATTAATATAGATATACTAGCCAGTGTTCGTAAAATTAATATAGATATACTACCGGTGTTATTAAATTAATATAGATTTACTATCAGGTGTTTGTAAAAATTAATATAGATTTACTAACTGGTGTTTGTAAATTAATATAGATATAAAACCCGGTGTTTGTAAATTAATATAGATATACTAGTTGGTGTTTGTAAATAATATAGAGATACTAGAAGGTGTTCTTAAATTAATATAGATATACTACTTAGTGTTCGGCATATTAATATAGATATACTATCTAGTGTTTGTAAATTAATATAGATATATAACCGCTGTTCGTAAATTAATATGAGATATACTAGCCGGTGTTTTAAATTAATATAGATATACTATGAACCGGTGTTCGTAAATTAATATAGATATACTAGCCGGTGTTCGTAAATTAATATAGATATGATTAGCCGGTGTTCACTTAAATTAATATAGATATACTAGCCGGTGTTCGTAAATTAATATAGATATAAGTACCGCTGTTCGTAAATTAATATAGATATGTTAGCAACTGTTTTTAAATTAATATAGATATACTAAACAGGTGTTTCTAAATTAATATAGATATACACTACAGGTGTTTGTAAATTAATATAGAAATGATCGCCGCATTTTCGGTGTTCGTAAAATTAATATAGATATACTAGCCGGTGTTGTTAAATTAATATAGATATACTAGCCAGTTTTGTAAATTAATATAGATATATACTAGCCGTTGTTGTTGGTAAATTAATATAGATATACTAGCTGGTGTTTGTAAAATTAATATAGATATGATAGCCGGTGTTGATAAATTAATATAGATATACTAGCAGGTGTTCGTATATTTAAAATAGCCATGATAGCCGGTGTTGGTAAATTAAAAATAGATATATTACCCTGGCGTTCGTAAATTCATATAGATATTATAGCCGTTGTTCGTAAA
>NW_027467777.1:2101810-2150837 GCF_004210375.1 Tachypleus tridentatus
AAGTGTTGACGAAAAGCTGATGTATGTTGTTGGGTGTTTTGTTATCTTACTGTGCAGGTGTTCAGGAAGTGTTGACGAATAAGGATGTATGTTCTTTTGGCTTGTTATCTTACTGTGTAGAGTCTGGTAGCGCTGACGAATAGGATGTATAAGCTTGTTTGGGTGTTTTATCCTACTCGTGAGAGTCTCAGAAGTGCTGGACGAATAAGCTGATGTATATTCTTTGGGTTTCACACTTACGTGCGAGTCTGTATGTTGACAACAAGGATGTACTGCCCTTTGGGTTTTTTTATCCACTGTGTAGAGTCTGTAGTGTTGACGAATAAGGATGTATGTTGTTTGGGTGTCTTTATCCACCGTGTAGAGTTCTGTAGCGCTGGACGAATGTATGACGTATGCTGTTTGGCTCTGATCCACTGTGTAGAGTTCAGAAGTGTTGACGAAACAACGATGTATGCTTCTTTGGGTTTGCTATGTTACTGTGTAGAGTCTGTGAAGTGTTGACGAATAAGGATGTATGTTGTTTGGGTGGTTTATCTTACTGTGTAGAGTCCAGAAGTGTTGACGAATAAGGATGTATGTTGTGGGTTTGTTATGTTACTGTGTAAAGTTCAGAAGCGTTGACGAACAAGGATGTATGTTTTGGCTTTTATCTTACCGTGTAGAGTTCAGAAGTGTTGACGAATAAGGATGTATGTTGTTTGGGTGTTTATCCACTGCAGAGTCTCAGAAGCGTTGACGAATAAGGATGTATACGTTGTTTGGTTTGTTATGTTACCGTGTGAGTTCAGAAGTGTTTGACGAATAAGGATGTATGTTGTTTGGGTTTGTTATCTTACCGTGCAGAGTTCAGAAGCGTTGACGAATAAGGATGCATGTTGTTTGGGCGTTTTATCCACCGTGTAGAGTCTGAAGTGTTGACGAATAAATGATGTATGTTATTTGGGGTTTTATCCACCGTGTAGTTCAGAAGCTGTTGACGAATAAGGATGTATGTTGTTTGGGTTGTTTATCCACTGTGTAGAGTCTGACGAATGGGCGGGTGTGTTGACGAACAACTGTGTAGATGTATGTTGACGAATAAGGATGAATGTCTCTTTGGTTTTTATCCACCGTGCAGAGTCTCAGAAGTGTTGACGAATAAGGATGTATGCGTAGAGTCCAGAAGTGCTTGGCTGGCTTTTATCCAGTGTGTAGAGTCAGAAGTGTTGACGAACAAGGATGTATGTTGTTTGGGTGTTTTATCCACTGTGTAGAGTTCAGAAGTGTTGACGAACAAGGATGTATGTTGTTTGGGTGTTTTATCTCTGTGTAGAGTCAGAAGTGTTGACGAATAAGGATGTATGTTGTTTGGGTGTTTTATCTTACTGTGTAGAGTTCAGAAGTGTTGACGAATAAGGATGTATGTTGTTTGGGTTTTATCGTCACTGTAGAGTCTCAGAAGTGTTGACGAATAAGGATGTATGTTGTTTGGGTTTGTTATCTTACCGTGTAGAGTTCAGAAGTGTTGACGAATAAGGATGTATGTTGTTTGGGTCTTATCTCTACTGTGTAGAGTTCAGAAGTGTTGACGAATAAGGATGTATGTTGTTTGGGTGTGTTATCCACTGTGTAGAGTTCAGAAGTGTTGACGAATAAGGATGTATGTCTGTCTTGGGTTTCCTTTATCTTACTGTGTAGATATCTGAAGTGTTGACGAATAAGGATGTATGTTGTTTGGGTTTTTTATCCACTGTGTAGAGTCTCAGAAGTGTTGACGAATAAGGATGTATGTTGTTTTGGGTGTTTTATCTCACCGTGTAGAGTCTCAGAAGTGTTGACGAATAAGGATGATGTATGTTGTTTGGGTTTTTTATCCACCGTGTAGAGTCTCAGAAGCGTTGACGAATAGGGATGTATGTTGTTTGGGTGTTTTATCTTACTGTGAAGAGTCTGTAGTGTTGAACAAGGTGTATGTTGTTTGGGTGCTCTTATCTTACTGTGTAGAGTCTGTGAAGTGTTGACGAATAAGGATGTATGTTGTTTGGGTTTGTTATCTTACCGTGTAGAGTCTCAGAAGTGTTGACGAATAAGGATGTATGTTGTTTGGGTTTTTATCTTACTGTGTAGAGTCTGTGAAGTGTTGACGAATAAGGATGTATGTTGTTTTGGTTCTTTTATCCACGTGTAGAGTTCAGAAGTGTTGACGAATAAGGATGTATGTTGTTTGGCTTTGTTATCCACTGTGTAGAGTTGTCTAACTGAAGTGTTGACGAATAAGGATGTATGTTGTTTGGGTCTTGTTATCTTACCGTGTAGAGTTCAGAAGTGTTGACGAATAAGGATGCATGTTGTTTGGTGTTTTATCCACTGTGTAGAGTCTCAGAAGTGTTGACGAATAAGGATGTATGTTGTTTTTGGGTTTTTTATCTTACTGTGCAGAGTTCAGAAGTGTTGACGAATAATGATATATGTTATTTGGGTGTGTTATCTACTGTGTAGAGTTCAGAAGTGTTGACGAATAAGGATGTATGTTGTTTGGGTGTTTTATCTTACCGTGTAGAGTCCAGAAGTGCTGACGAATAGAATGTATGTTGTTTGGGTGTTTTATCTCACTGTAGAGTCTGTAGTGTTGACGAATAAGGATGTATGTTGTTTGGGTTTGTTATCCACTGTGTAGAGTCTGAAGTGTTGACGAATAAGGATGTATGTTGTTTGGGTTTTTTATCCACTGTGTAGAGTCCAGAAGTGTTGACGAATAAGGATGTATGCTGTTTGGGTTTCTTATCTTACTGTGTAGAGTCTCAGAAGTGTTGACGAATAAGGATGTATGTTGGTTTGGTTCTTTATCTTACCGTGTAGAGTCTCAGCAAGTGTTGACGAATAAGGATGTATTGCCTTTTTGGGTTTTATCCACCGTGCAGAGTCCTCAGAAGTGTTGACGAATAATGATGTATGTTGTTTGGGTGTTTTATCCACTGTGTAGAGTCAGAAGCGTTGACGAATAAGGATGTATGTTGTTTGGGTGTTTTATCCACCGTGTAGAGTCTGTAGTGTTGACGAATAAGGATGTATGTTGTTTGGGTGTTTTATCCACCTGTAGAGTCTCAGAAGTGTTGACGAATAAGGATGTATGTTGTTTGGGTGTTTTATCCACCGTGCAGAGTGTAGAGTCAGATGTAGTGTTGACGAATAAGGATGTATGTTGTTTGGGTGTTTTATCCACTGTGTAGAGTCTCGAAGTGTTGACGAATAAGGATGTATGTTCTTTGGGTGTTTTATCTTACTGTGTAGAGTCTCAGAAGTGTTGACGAATAAGGATGTATGTTGTTTGGGTTTGTTATCTTACTGTGTAGAGTCTAGAAGTGTTGACGAATAAGGATGTATGTTGTTTGGTTTGTTATCCACTGTGTAGAGTCTCAGAAGTGTTGACGAATGAAGGATGTATGTTGTTTGGTTTGTTATCTCTACTGTGTAGAGTTCAGAAGTGCTGACGAATAAGGATGCATGTTGTTTGGGTTTTTTATCCACCGTGCAGAGTTCAGAAGTGTTGACGAATAAGGATGTATGTTGTTTTGGGTCTTTTATCCACTGCAGAGTCCTATATGTTGACGAATAAGGATGCATGGTTGTTTGGTTTTGTTTCATCCACTGTGTAGTTCAGAAGTGTTGACGAATAAGGATGTAGTGTTGACGAATGACGGATGTATGTTGTTTGGGTGTTTTATCCACTGTGCAGAGTCTGAAGTGTTGACGAATAAGGATGTATGTTGTTTGGGTGTTTTATCCACCGTGTAGAGTTCAGAAGTGCTGACTAACAAGGATGTATGTTGGTTTGGCTTGTTACCTTACCGTGTAGAGTTCTAGAAGCGGTTGACGAATAAGGATGTATGTTGTTTGGGTTATCCACTGTTTTCAGAATGTTACTGTGTAGAGTCTACCGTGAAGCAAGTTGACGAATAAGGATGTGTGTTGTTTGGGTTTTATCTCACTGTGTAGAGTCTCAGAAGTGTTGACGAATAAGGATGTATGTTGTTTGGGTGTTTTATCTTACCTGTGTAGAGTCTCAGAAGTGTTGACGAATAAGGATGTATGTTGTTTGGGTTTGTTATCCACTGTGTAGAGTTCAGAAGTGTTGACGAATAAGGATGTATGTTGTTTGGGTGTTTTATCTTACTGTGTAGAGTTCAGAAGTGTTGACGAATAAGGATGTATGTTGTTTGGGTTTGTTATCCACCTGTGTAGAGTTCAGAAGTGTTGACGAACAAGGATGTATGTTGTTTGGGTGTTTTATCCACCGTGTAGAGTTCAGAAGTGTTGACGAATAAGGATGTATGTTGTTTGGGTTTTTATTGTAGAGTCTCAGAAGTGTTGACGTCTTACTGTGTAGAGTCTCAGAAGTGTTGACGAATAAGGATGTATGTTGTTTGGGTGTTTTATCCACTGTGCAGAGTTCAGAAGTGTTGACGAATAAGGATGTATGTTGTTTGGGTGTTTTATCTCACCGTGTAGAGTCTCGTGAAGCGTTGACGAATAAGGATGTATGTTGTTTGGGTGTTTTATCTTACCGTGTAGAGTCTCAGAAGTGTTGACGAATAAGGATGTATGTTGTTTGGGGTTTTGCAGATCTGTTGACGAATAATGTGTAGAGTCTTCAGAAGTGTTGACGAATAAGGATGTATGTTGTTTGGGTGTTTTATCCACTGTGTAGAGTCTCAGAAGTGTTGACGAATAAGGATGTATGTTGTTTGGGTTTTTTATCTTACTGTGTTCAGAAGTGTTCAGAAGTGTTGACGAATAAGGATGTATGTTGTTTGGGTTTTTTATCTTACCGTGTAGAGTTCAGAAGTGTTGACGAATAAGGATGTATGTTGTTTGGGTTTTTATCCACTGTGTAGAGTTCAGAAGTGTTGACGAATCAAGGATGTATGTTGTTTGGGTGTTTTATCCACTGTGTAGAGTCTCAGAAGTGTTGACGAATAAGGATGTATGTTGTTTGGGTGTTTTATCAGAACTGTGTAGTTTATCTCAGTGTAGAGAAGTGTTGACGAATAAGGATGTATGTTGTTTGGGTTTTTTATCCACCGTGTAGAGTTCAGAAGTGTTGACGAATAAGGATGTATGTTGTTTGGGTGTTTTATCCACTGTGTAGAGTTCAGAAGTGTTGACGAATAAGGATGTATGTTGTTTGGGTGTTTTATCTGTGTACTGTGTAGATGTTGTTCGGTTTGTTATCCACCGTGTAGAGAAGTGTTGACGAATAAGGATGTATGTTGTTTGGGTTTGTTATCTTACCGTGTAGAGTCTCAGAAGTGTTGACGAATAAGGATGTATGTTGTTTGGGTGTTTTATCCACTGTGTAGAGTCCAGAAGTGTTGACGAATAAGGATGTATGTTGTTTGGGTGTTTTATCCACCGTGTAGAGTTCAGAAGTGTTGACGAATAAGGATGTATGTTGTTTGGTTTGTTATCTTACTGTGTAGAGTCAGAAGTGTTGACGAATAAGGATGTATGTTGTTTGGGTGTTTTATCTTACTGTGTAGAGTCTCAGAAGTGTTGACGAATAAGGATGTATGTTGTTTGGGTTTTTTATCCACCGTGTAGAGTTCAGAAGTGTTGACGAATAAGGATGTATGTTGTTTGGGGTTACCGTAGAGTCTGTGAAGTGTTGACGAATAAGGTGTATGTTGTTTGGGTTTTATCTTACGTGTAGAGTCAGAAGTGTTGACGAATAAGGATGTATGTTGTTTGGGTTTTTTATCTTACTGTGTAGAGTTCAGAAGTGTTGACGAATAAGGATGTATGTTGTTTGGGTTTGTTATCTTACTGTGTAGAGTCTCAGAAGTGTTGACGAATAAGGATGTATGTTGTTTGGGTGTTTTATCTTACTGTGTAGAGTTCAGAAGTGTTGACGAATAAGGATGTATGTTGTTTGGGTTTTTTATCCACTGTGTAGAGTCTCAGAAGTGTTGACGAATAAGGATGTATGTTGTTTGGGTTTGTTATCCAGAAGTGTTGACTGTGTAGAGTTCAGAAGTGTTGACGAATAAGGATGTATGTTGTTTGGGTTTTTTATCTTACCGTGTAGAGTTCAGAAGTGTTGACGAATAAGGATGTATGTTGTTTGGGTGTTTTATCTTACTGTGTAGAGTTCAGAAGTGTTGACGAATAAGGATGTATGTTGTTTGGGTGTTTTATCTTACTGTAGAGTTCAGAAGTGTTGACGAATAAGGATGTATGTTTTTTTTGTTTTATCTTACTGTGTAGAGTTCAGAAGTGTTGACGAATAAGGATGTATGTTGTTTGGGTTTGTTATCTTACTGTGTAGAGTTCAGAAGTGTTGACGAATAAGGATGTATGTTGTTTGGGTTTCTTATCTTACTGTGTAGAGTTCAGAAGTGTTGACGAATAAGGATGTATGTTGTTTGGGTTTGTTATCTTACTGTGTAGAGTTCAGAAGTGTTGACGAATAAGGATGTATGTTGTTTGGGTGTTTTATCTTACTGTGTAGAGTTCAGAAGTGTTGACGAATAAGGATGTATGTTGTTTGGGTGTTTTATCTTACTGTGTAGAGTTCAGAAGTGTTGACGAATAAGGATGTATGTTGTTTGGGTTTTTTATCCACTGTGTAGAGTTCAGAAGTGTTGACGAATAAGGATGTATGTTGTTTGGGTGTTTTATCTTACTGTGTAGAGTTCAGAAGTGTTGACGAATAAGGATGTATGTTGTTTGGGTTTTTTATCTTACTGTGTAGAGTCTCAGAAGTGTTGACGAATAAGGATGTATGTTGTACTGTGTAGAGTTCAGAAGTGTTGACGAATAAGGATGTATGTTGTTTGGGTTTTTTATCTTACTGTGTAGAGTTCAGAAGTGTTGACGAATAAGGATGTATGTTGTTTGATGTATGGTTTTGTTTATCTTACTGTGTAGAGTTCAGAAGTGTTGACGAATAAGGATGTATGTTGTTTGGGTTTGTTATCTTACTGTGTAGAGTTCAGAAGTGTTGACGAATAAGGATGTATGTTGTTTGGGTTTTTTATCTTACTGTGTAGAGTTCAGAAGTGTTGACGAATAAGGATGTATGTTGTTTGGGTGTGTTATCTTACTGTGTAGAGTTCAGAAGTGTTGACGAATAAGGATGTATGTTGTTTGGGTTTGTTATCTTACTGTGTAGAGTTCAGAAGTGTTGACGAATAAGGATGTATGTTGTTTGGGTGTTTTATCTTACCGTGTAGAGTTCAGAAGTGTTGACGAATAAGGATGTATGTTGTTTGGGTGTTTTATCTTACTGTGTAGAGTTCAGAAGTGTTGACGAATAAGGATGTATGTTGTTTGGGTTTCTTATCTTACTGTGTAGAGTTCAGAAGTGTTGACGAATAAGGATGTATGTTGTTTGGGTGTTTTATCTTACTGTGTAGAGTTCAGAAGTGTTGACGAATAAGGATGTATGTTGTTTGGGTGTTTTATCTTACTGTGTAGAGTTCAGAAGTGTTGACGAATAAGGATGTATGTTGTTTGGGTTTTTTATCCACTGTGTAGAGTTCAGAAGTGTTGACGAATAAGGATGTATGTTGTTTGGTGTTTGTTATCTTACTGTGTAGAGTTCAGAAGTGTTGACGAATAAGGATGTATGTTGTTTGGGTTTTTTATCTTACTGTGTAGAGTTCAGAAGTGTTGACGAATAAGGATGTATGTTGTTTGGGTTATCTTATCCACTGTTCAGAAGTGTTGACGAATAAGGATGTATGTTGTTTGGGTTTTTTATCTTACTGTGTAGAGTTCAGAAGTGTTGACGAATAAGGATGTATGTTGTTTGGGTTTTTTATCTTAGGATTATGTTCTTTGTCTTATCTTACTGTGTAGAGTTCAGAAGTGTTGACGAATAAGGATGTATGTTGTTTGGGTGTTTTATCTTACTGTGTAGAGTTCAGAAGTGTTGACGAATAAGGATGTATGTTGTTTGGGTGTTTTATCTTACTGTGTAGAGTTCAGAAGTGTTGACGAATAAGGATGTATGTTGTTTGGGTGTTTTATCTTACTGTGTAGAGTTCAGAAGTGTTGACGAATAAGGATGTATGTTGTTTGGGTGTTTTATCTTACTGTGTAGAGTTCAGAAGTGTTGACGAATAAGGATGTATGTTGTTTGGGTGTTTTATCTTACTGTGTAGAGTTCAGAAGTGTTGACGAATAAGGATGTATGTTGTTTGGGTGTTTTATCTTACTGTGTAGAGTTCAGAAGTGTTGACGAATAAGGATGTATGTTGTTTGGGTTTCTTATCTTACTGTGTAGAGTTCAGAAGTGTTGACGAATAAGGATGTATGTTGTTTGGGTTTTTTATCTTACTGTGTAGAGTTCAGAAGTGTTGACGAATAAGGATGTATGTTGTTTTGGGTTTTATCTCACTGTGTAGAGTTCAGAAGTGTTGACGAATAAGGATGTATGTTGTTTGGGTTTGTTATCTTACTGTGTAGAGTTCAGAAGTGTTGACGAATAAGGATGTATGTTGTTTGGGGTTTTATTGTTATCAGAAGTGTTGACGAATACTGTGTAGAGTCCAGAAGTGTTGACGAATAAGGATGTATGTTGTTTGGGTTTTTTATCTTACTGTGTAGAGTTCAGAAGTGTTGACGAATAAGGATGTATGTTGTTTGGGTGTTTTATCTTACTGTGTAGAGTTCAGAAGTGTTGACGAATAAGGATGTATGTTATTTGGGTGTTTTTATCTTACTGTGTAGAGTTCAGAAGTGTTGACGAATAAGGATGTATGTTGTTTGGGTGTTTTATCTTACTGTGTAGAGTTCAGAAGTGTTGACGAATAAGGATGTATGTTGTTTGGGTGTTTTATCTTACTGTGTAGAGTTCAGAAGTGTTGACGAATAAGGATGTATGTTGTTTGGGTGTTTTATCTTACTGTGTAGAGTTCAGAAGTGTTGACGAATAAGGATGTATGTTGTTTGGGTGTTATCTTTATCTCAGAAGTGTTGACTGTGTAGAGTTCAGAAGTGTTGACGAATAAGGATGTATGTTGTTTGGGTTTTTTATCTTACTGTGTAGAGTTCAGAAGTGTTGACGAATAAGGATGTATGTTGTTTGGGTTTTTTATCTTACTGTGTAGAGTTCAGAAGTGTTGACGAATAAGGATGTATGTTGTTTGGGTTTGTTATCTTACTGTGTAGAGTTCAGAAGTGTTGACGAATAAGGATGTATGTTGTTTGGGTTTGTTATCTTACTGTGTAGAGTTCAGAAGTGTTGACGAATAAGGATGTATGTTGTTTGGGTTTCTTATCTTACTGTGTAGAGTTCAGAAGTGTTGACGAATAAGGATGTATGTTGTTTGGGTGTTTTATCTTACTGTGTAGAGTTCAGAAGTGTTGACGAATAAGGATGTATGTTGTTTGGGTTTTTTATCTTACTGTGTAGAGTTCAGAAGTGTTGACGAATAAGGATGTATGTTGTTTGGGTGTTTTATCTTACTGTGTAGAGTTCAGAAGTGTTGACGAATAAGGATGTATGTTGTTTGGGTGTTTTATCCACTGTGTAGAGTTCAGAAGTGTTGACGAATAAGGATGTATGTTGTTTGGGTTTTTTATCTTACTGTGTAGAGTTCAGAAGTGTTGACGAATAAGGATGTATGTTGTTTGGGTTTTTATCTTACTGTGTAGAGTTCAGAAGTGTTGACGAATAAGGATGTATGTTGTTTGGGTGTTTTATCTTACTGTGTAGAGTTCAGAAGTGTTGACGAATAAGGATGTATGTTGTTTGGGTGTTTTATCTTACTGTGTAGAGTTCAGAAGTGTTGACGAATAAGGATGTATGTTGTTTGGGTTTTTTATCTTACTGTGTAGAGTTCAGAAGTGTTGACGAATAAGGATGTATGTTGTTTGGGTTTTTTATCTTACTGTGTAGAGTTCAGAAGTGTTGACGAATAAGGATGTATGTTGTTTGGGTTTGTTATCTTACTGTGTAGAGTTCAGAAGTGTTGACGAATAAGGATGTATGTTGTTTGGGTTTCTTATCTTACTGTGTAGAGTTCAGAAGTGTTGACGAATAAGGATGTATGTTGTTTGGGTGTTTTATCTTACTGTGTAGAGTTCAGAAGTGTTGACGAATAAGGATGTATGTTGTTTGGGTGTTTTATCTTACTGTGTAGAGTTCAGAAGTGTTGACGAATAAGGATGTATGTTGTTTGGGTGTTTTATCTTACTGTGTAGAGTTCAGAAGTGTTGACGAATAAGGATGTATGTTGTTTGGTTTGTTATCTTACTGTGTAGATCAGAAGTGTTGACGAATAAGGATGTATGTTGTTTGGGTGTTTTATCTTACTGTGTAGAGTTCAGAAGTGTTGACGAATAAGGATGTATGTTGTTTGGGTGTTTTATCTTACTGTGTAGAGTTCAGAAGTGTTGACGAATAAGGATGTATGTTGTTTGGGTGTTTTATCTTACTGTGTAGAGTTCAGAAGTGTTGACGAATAAGGATGTATGTTGTTTGGGTTTTTTATCTTACTGTGTAGAGTTCAGAAGTGTTGACGAATAAGGATGTATGTTGTTTGGGTTTGTTATCTTACTGTGTAGAGTTCAGAAGTGTTGACGAATAAGGATGTATGTTGTTTGGGTTTGTTATCTTACTGTGTAGAGTTCAGAAGTGTTGACGAATAAGGATGTATGTTGTTTGGGTTTTTATCTTACTGTGTAGAGTTCAGAAGTGTTGACGAATAAGGATGTATGTTGTTTGGGTTTTTTATCTTACTGTGTAGAGTTCAGAAGTGTTGACGAATAAGGATGTATGTTGTTTGGGTTTTTTATCTTACTGTGTAGAGTTCAGAAGTGTTGACGAATAAGGATGTATGTTGTTTGGGTTTTTTATCTTACTGTGTAGAGTTCAGAAGTGTTGACGAATAAGGATGTATGTTGTTTGGGTTTTTTATCTTACTGTGTAGAGTTCAGAAGTGTTGACGAATAAGGATGTATGTTGTTTGGGTTGTTTTATCTTACTGTGTAGAGTTCAGAAGTGTTGACGAATAAGGATGTATGTTGTTTGGGTTTTTTATCTTACTGTGTAGAGTTCAGAAGTGTTGACGAATAAGGATGTATGTTGTTTGGGTGTTTTATCTTACTGTGTAGAGTTCAGAAGTGTTGACGAATAAGGATGTATGTTGTTTGGGTTTGTTATCTTACTGTGTAGAGTTCAGAAGTGTTGACGAATAAGGATGTATGTTCTTTGGGTTTCTTATCTTACTGTGTAGAGTTCAGAAGTGTTGACGAATAAGGATGTATGTTGTTTGGGTGTTTTATCTTACTGTGTAGAGTTCAGAAGTGTTGACGAATAAGGATGTATGTTGTTTGGGTTTTTATCTTACTGTGTAGAGTTCAGAAGTGTTGACGAATAAGGATGTATGTTGTTTGGGTTTCTTATCTTACTGTGTAGAGTTCAGAAGTGTTGACGAATAAGGATGTATGTTGTTTGGGTGTGTTATCTTACTGTGTAGAGTTCAGAAGTGTTGACGAATAAGGATGTATGTTGTTTGGGTGTTTTATCTTACTGTGTAGAGTTCAGAAGTGTTGACGAATAAGGATGTATGTTGTTTGGGTTTCTTATCTTACTGTGTAGAGTTCAGAAGTGTTGACGAATAAGGATGTATGTTGTTTGGGTTTTTTATCTTACTGTGTAGAGTTCAGAAGTGTTGACGAATAAGGATGTATGTTGTTTGGGTTTCTTATCTTACTGTGTAGAGTTCAGAAGTGTTGACGAATAAGGATGTATGTTGTTTGGGTGTTTTATCTTACTGTGTAGAGTTCAGAAGTGTTGACGAATAAGGATGTATGTTGTTTGGGTTGTTTGGGTTTTTATCTTACTGTGTAGAGTTCAGAAGTGTTGACGAATAAGGATGTATGTTGTTTGGGTTTTTTATCTTACTGTGTAGAGTTCAGAAGTGTTGACGAATAAGGATGTATGTTGTTTGGGTTACTGTTATCTTACGAATAAGGATGTATGTTGTTTGGGTGTTTTATGTACTGTGTAGAGTTCAGAAGTGTTGACGAATAAGGATGTATGTTGTTTGGGTTTCTTATCTTACTGTGTAGAGTTCAGAAGTGTTGACGAATAAGGATGTATGTTGTTTGGGTGTTTTATCTTACTGTGTAGAGTTCAGAAGTGTTGACGAATAAGGATGTATGTTGTTTGGGTGTTTTATCTTACTGTGTAGAGTTCAGAAGTGTTGACGAATAAGGATGTATGTTGTTTGGGTTTTTTATCTTACTGTGTAGAGTTCAGAAGTGTTGACGAATAAGGATGTATGTTCTTTGGGTTTTTATCTTACTGTGTAGAGTTCAGAAGTGTTGACGAATAAGGATGTATGTTGTTTGGGTGTTTTATCTTACTGTGTAGAGTTCAGAAGTGTTGACGAATAAGGATGTATGTTGTTTGGGTGTTTTATCTTACTGTGTAGAGTTCAGAAGTGTTGACGAATAAGGATGTATGTTGTTTGGGTTTCTTATCTTACTGTGTAGAGTTCAGAAGTGTTGACGAATAAGGATGTATGTTGTTTGGGTTTGTTATCTTACTGTGTAGAGTTCAGAAGTGTTGACGAATAAGGATGTATGTTGTTTGGGTTTGTTATCTTACTGTGTAGAGTTCAGAAGTGTTGACGAATAAGGATGTATGTTGTTTGGGTTTGTTATCTTACTGTGTAGAGTTCAGAAGTGTTGACGAATAAGGATGTATGTTGTTTGGGTGTTTTATCTTACTGTGTAGAGTTCAGAAGTGTTGACGAATAAGGATGTATGTTGTTTGGGTGTTTTTTTATCTTGACTGTGTAGAGTTCAGAAGTGTTGACGAATAAGGATGTATGTTGTTTGGGTGTTTTATCTTACTGTGTAGAGTTCAGAAGTGTTGACGAATAAGGATGTATGTTGTTTGGGTTTGTTATCTTACTGTGTAGAGTTCAGAAGTGTTGACGAATAAGGATGTATGTTGTTTGGGTTTCTTATCTTACTGTGTAGAGTTCAGAAGTGTTGACGAATAAGGATGTATAAGGATTATTTGGGTTTGTTATCTTACTGTGTAGAGTTCAGAAGTGTTGACGAATAAGGATGTATGTTGTTTGGGTTTTTTATCTTACTGTGTAGAGTTCAGAAGTGTTGACGAATAAGGATGTATGTTGTTTGGGTTTTTTATCTTACTGTGTAGAGTTCAGAAGTGTTGACGAATAAGGATGTATGTTGTTTGGGTTGTTTTTTTTATCTTACTGTGTAGAGTTCAGAAGTGTTGACGAATAAGGATGTATGTTCTTTGGGTTTCTTATCTTACTGTGTAGAGTTCAGAAGTGTTGACGAATAAGGATGTATGTTGTTTGGGTGTTTTATCTTACTGTGTAGAGTTCAGAAGTGTTGACGAATAAGGATGTATGTTGTTTGGGTGTTTTATCTTACTGTGTAGAGTTCAGAAGTGTTGACGAATAAGGATGTATGTTGTTTGGGTGTTTTATCTTACTGTGTAGAGTTCAGAAGTGTTGACGAATAAGGATGTATGTTGTTTGGGTGTTTTATCTTACTGTGTAGAGTTCAGAAGTGTTGACGAATAAGGATGTATGTTGTTTGGGTTTCTTATCTTACTGTGTAGAGTTCAGAAGTGTTGACGAATAAGGATGTATGTTGTTTGGGTGGGTTTTTATCTTACTGTGTAGAGTTCAGAAGTGTTGACGAATAAGGATGTATGTTGTTTGGGTTTGTTATCTTACTGTGTAGAGTTCAGAAGTGTTGACGAATAAGGATGTATGTTGTTTGGGTTTGTTATCTTACTGTGTAGAGTTCAGAAGTGTTGACGAATAAGGATGTATGTTGTTTGGGTTTGTTATCTTACTGTGTAGAGTTCAGAAGTGTTGACGAATAAGGATGTATGTTGTTTGGGTTTTTATCTTACTGTGTAGAGTTCAGAAGTGTTGACGAATAAGGATGTATGTTCTTTGGGTTTCTTATCTTACTGTGTAGAGTTCAGAAGTGTTGACGAATAAGGATGTATGTTGTTTGGGTGTTTTATCTTACTGTGTAGAGTTCAGAAGTGTTGACGAATAAGGATGTATGTTGTTTGGGTGTTTTATCTTACTGTGTAGAGTTCAGAAGTGTTGACGAATAAGGATGTATGTTGTTTGGGTGTTTTATCTTACTGTGTAGAGTTCAGAAGTGTTGACGAATAAGGATGTATGTTGTTTGGGTGTTTTATCTTACTGTGTAGAGTTCAGAAGTGTTGACGAATAAGGATGTATGTTGTTTGGGTGTTTTATCTTACTGTGTAGAGTTCAGAAGTGTTGACGAATAAGGATGTATGTTGTTTGGGTTTGTTATCTTACTGTGTAGAGTTCAGAAGTGTTGACGAATAAGGATGTATGTTGTTTGGGTTTTTTATCTTACTGTGTAGAGTTCAGAAGTGTTGACGAATAAGGATGTATGTTGTTTGGGTTTGTTATCTTACTGTGTAGAGTTCAGAAGTGTTGACGAATAAGGATGTATGTTGTTTGGGTTTTTTATCTTACTGTGTAGAGTTCAGAAGTGTTGACGAATAAGGATGTATGTTGTTTGGGTTTGTTATCTTACTGTGTAGAGTTCAGAAGTGTTGACGAATAAGGATGTATGTTGTTTGGGTTTCTTATCTTACTGTGTAGAGTTCAGAAGTGTTGACGAATAAGGATGTATGTTGTTTGGGTGTTTTATCTTACTGTGTAGAGTTCAGAAGTGTTGACGAATAAGGATGTATGTTGTTTGGGTGTTTTATCTTACTGTGTAGAGTTCAGAAGTGTTGACGAATAAGGATGTATGTTGTTTGGGTTTCTTATCTTACTGTGTAGAGTTCAGAAGTGTTGACGAATAAGGATGTATGTTGTTTGGGTGTTTTATCTTACTGTGTAGAGTTCAGAAGTGTTGACGAATAAGGATGTATGTTGTTTGGGTGTTTTATCTTACTGTGTAGAGTTCAGAAGTGTTGACGAATAAGGATGTATGTTGTTTGGGTTTTTTATCTTACTGTGTAGAGTTCAGAAGTGTTGACGAATAAGGATGTATGTTGTTTGGGTGTTTTATCTTACTGTGTAGAGTTCAGAAGTGTTGACGAATAAGGATGTATGTTGTTTGGGTTGTTTTATCTTACTGTGTAGAGTTCAGAAGTGTTGACGAATAAGATGTATGTTGTTTGTACTGTGTAGAGTTCAGAAGTGTTTTGATGGTGTTGACGAATAAGGATGTTTTTTATCTTACTGTGTAGAGTTCAGAAGTGTTGACGAATAAGGATGTATGTTGTTTGGGTTTTTTATCTTACTGTGTAGAGTTCAGAAGTGTTGACGAATAAGGATGTATGTTGTTTGGGTTTTTATCTTACTGTGTAGAGTTCAGAAGTGTTGACGAATAAGGATGTATGTTGTTTGGGTGTTTTATCTTACTGTGTAGAGTTCAGAAGTGTTGACGAATAAGGATGTATGTTCTTTGGGTTTCTTATCTTACTGTGTAGAGTTCAGAAGTGTTGACGAATAAGGATGTATGTTGTTTGGGTTTTTTATCTTACTGTGTAGAGTTCAGAAGTGTTGACGAATAAGGATGTATGTTGTTTGGGTTTGTTATCTTACTGTGTAGAGTTCAGAAGTGTTGACGAATAAGGATGTATGTTGTTTGGGTTTGTTATCTTACTGTGTAGAGTTCAGAAGTGTTGACGAATAAGGATGTATGTTCTTTGGGTTTTTTATCTTACTGTGTAGAGTTCAGAAGTGTTGACGAATAAGGATGTATGTTGTTTGGGTTTTTTATCTTACTGTGTAGAGTTCAGAAGTGTTGACGAATAAGGATGTATGTTGTTTGGGTTTTTATCTTACTGTGTAGAGTTCAGAAGTGTTGACGAATAAGGATGTATGTTGTTTGGGTTTTTTATCTTACTGTGTAGAGTTCAGAAGTGTTGACGAATAAGGATGTATGTTGTTTGGGGTTTTATCTTTGTTATCTTGACGAATAAGGATGTATGTTGTTTGTGTAGAGTTCAGAAGTGTTGACGAATAAGGATGTATGTTGTTTGGGTTTGTTATCTTACTGTGTAGAGTTCAGAAGTGTTGACGAATAAGGATGTATGTTGTTTGGGTTTGTTATCTTACTGTGTAGAGTTCAGAAGTGTTGACGAATAAGGATGTATGTTGTTTGGGTTTGTTATCTTACTGTGTAGAGTTCAGAAGTGTTGACGAATAAGGATGTATGTTGTTTGGGTTTTTATCTTACTGTGTAGAGTTCAGAAGTGTTGACGAATAAGGATGTATGTTGTTTGGGTTTGTTATCTTACTGTGTAGAGTTCAGAAGTGTTGACGAATAAGGATGTATGTTGTTTTTATCTTACTGTGTAGAGTTCAGAAGTGTTGACGAATAAGGATGTATGTTGTTTGGGTGTTTTATCTTACTGTGTAGAGTTCAGAAGTGTTGACGAATAAGGATGTATGTTGTTTGGGTGTTTTATCTTACTGTGTAGAGTTCAGAAGTGTTGACGAATAAGGATGTATGTTGTTTGGGTGTTTTATCTTACTGTGTAGAGTTCAGAAGTGTTGACGAATAAGGGCGTATGTTGTTTGGGTGTTTAGAGTTCAGAAGTGTTTTTATCTTGTTTGGGTGTTTTATCTTACTGTGTAGAGAAGTGTTGACGAATAAGGATGTATGTTGTTTGGGTTTTTTATCTTACTGTGTAGAGTTCAGAAGTGTTGACGAATAAGGATGTATGTTGTTTGGGTTTTTATCTTACTGTGTAGAGTTCAGAAGTGTTGACGAATAAGGATGTATGTTGTTTGGGTTTTTATCTTACTGTGTAGAGTTCAGAAGTGTTGACGAATAAGGATGTATGTTGTTTGGGTTTGTTATCTTACTGTGTAGAGTTCAGAAGTGTTGACGAATAAGGATGTATGTTGTTTGGGTTTGTTATCTTACTGTGTAGAGTTCAGAAGTGTTGACGAATAAGGATGTATGTTGTTTGGGTTTGTTATCTTACTGTGTAGAGTTCAGAAGTGTTGACGAATAAGGATGTATGTTGTTTGGGTTTTTATCTTACTGTGTAGAGTTCAGAAGTGTTGACGAATAAGGATGTATGTTGTTTGGGTGTTTTATCTTACTGTGTAGAGTTCAGAAGTGTTGACGAATAAGGATGTATGTTGTTTGGGTGTTTTATCTTACTGTGTAGAGTTCAGAAGTGTTGACGAATAAGGATGTATGTTGTTTGGGTGTTTTATCTTACTGTGTAGAGTTCAGAAGTGTTGACGAATAAGGATGTATGTTGTTTGGGTGTTTTATCTTACTGTGTAGAGTTCAGAAGTGTTGACGAATAAGGATGTATGTTGTTTGGGTTTTTTATACTGTGTAGACAGAAGTGTTGACGAATAAGGATGTATGTTGTTTGGGTTTTTTATCTTACTGTGTAGAGTTCAGAAGTGTTGACGAATAAGGATGTATGTTGTTTGGGTTTGTTATCTTACTGTGTAGAGTTCAGAAGTGTTGACGAATAAGGATGTATGTTGTTTGGGTTTTTATCTTACTGTGTAGAGTTCAGAAGTGTTGACGAATAAGGATGTATGTTGTTTGGGTTTTTTATCTTACTGTGTAGAGTTCAGAAGTGTTGACGAATAAGGATGTATGTTGTTTGGGTTTCTTATCTTACTGTGTAGAGTTCAGAAGTGTTGACGAATAAGGATGTATGTTCTTTGGGTTTCTTATCTTACTGTGTAGAGTTCAGAAGTGTTGACGAATAAGGATGTATGTTGTTTGGGTGTTTTATCTTACTGTGTAGAGTTCAGAAGTGTTGACGAATAAGGATGTATGTTGTTTGGGTTGTTTTATCTTACTGTGTAGAGTTCAGAAGTGTTGACGAATAAGGATGTATGTTGTTTAAGGGTGTTTTATCTTACTGTGTAGAGTTCAGAAGTGTTGACGAATAAGGATGTATGTTGTTTGGGTGTTTTATCTTACTGTGTAGAGTTCAGAAGTGTTGACGAATAAGGATGTATGTTGTTTGGGTGTTTTATCTTACTGTGTAGAGTTCAGAAGTGTTGACGAATAAGGATGTATGTTGTTTGGGTTTCTTATCTTACTGTGTAGAGTTCAGAAGTGTTGACGAATAAGGATGTATGTTGTTTGGGTTTTTTATCTTACTGTGTAGAGTTCAGAAGTGTTGACGAATAAGGATGTATGTTGTTTGGGTTTGTTATCTTACTGTGTAGAGTTCAGAAGTGTTGACGAATAAGGATGTATGTTGTTTGGGTTTTTATCTTACTGTGTAGAGTTCAGAAGTGTTGACGAATAAGGATGTATGTTGTTTGGGTTTCTTATCTTACTGTGTAGAGTTCAGAAGTGTTGACGAATAAGGATGTATGTTGTTTGGGTTTCTTATCTTACTGTGTAGAGTTCAGAAGTGTTGACGAATAAGGATGTATGTTGTTTGGGTGTTTTATCTTACTGTGTAGAGTTCAGAAGTGTTGACGAATAAGGATGTATGTTGTTTGGGTGTTTTATCTTACTGTGTAGAGTTCAGAAGTGTTGACGAATAAGGATGTATGTTGTTTGGGTTTTTATCTTACTGTGTAGAGTTCAGAAGTGTTGACGAATAAGGATGTATGTTGTTTGGGTGTTTTATCTTACTGTGTAGAGTTCAGAAGTGTTGACGAATAAGGATGTATGTTGTTTGGGTGTTTTATCTTACTGTGTAGAGTTCAGAAGTGTTGACGAATAAGGATGTATGTTGTTTGGGTGTTTTATCTTACTGTGTAGAGTTCAGAAGTGTTGACGAATAAGGATGTATGTTGTTTGGGTTTTTATCTTACTGTGTAGAGTTCAGAAGTGTTGACGAATAAGGATGTATGTTGTTTGGGGTGTTTTATCTTACTGTGTAGAGTTCAGAAGTGTTGACGAATAAGGATGTATGTTGTTTGGGTTTTTTATCTTACTGTGTAGAGTTCAGAAGTGTTGACGAATAAGGATGTATGTTGTTTGGGTTTGTTATCTTACTGTGTAGAGTTCAGAAGTGTTGACGAATAAGGATGTATGTTCTTTGGGTTTCTTATCTTACTGTGTAGAGTTCAGAAGTGTTGACGAATAAGGATGTATGTTGTTTGGGTGTTTTATCTTACTGTGTAGAGTTCAGAAGTGTTGACGAATAAGGATGTATGTTGTTTGGGTGTTTTATCTTACTGTGTAGAGTTCAGAAGTGTTGACGAATAAGGATGTATGTTGTTTGGGTTTTTTATCTTACTGTGTAGAGTTCAGAAGTGTTGACGAATAAGGATGTATGTTGTTTGGGTTATTTTATCTTACTGTGTAGAGTTCAGAAGTGTTGACGAATAAGGATGTATGTTGTTTGGGTGTTTTATCTTACTGTGTAGAGTTCAGAAGTGTTGACGAATAAGGATGTATGTTGTTTGGGTTTTTATCTTACTGTGTAGAGTTCAGAAGTGTTGACGAATAAGGATGTATGTTGTTTGGGTTTTTTATCTTACTGTGTAGAGTTCAGAAGTGTTGACGAATAAGGATGTATGTTGTTTGGGTTTTTTATCTTACTGTGTAGAGTTCAGAAGTGTTGACGAATAAGGATGTATGTTGTTTGGGTTTGTTATCTTACTGTGTAGAGTTCAGAAGTGTTGACGAATAAGGATGTATGTTGTTTGGGTTTTTTATCTTACTGTGTAGAGTTCAGAAGTGTTGACGAATAAGGATGTATGTTGTTTGGGTTTTTTATCTTACTGTGTAGAGTTCAGAAGTGTTGACGAATAAGGATGTATGTTGTTTGGGTTTTTATCTTACTGTGTAGAGTTCAGAAGTGTTGACGAATAAGGATGTATGTTGTTTGGGTTTTTTATCTTACTGTGTAGAGTTCAGAAGTGTTGACGAATAAGGATGTATGTTGTTTGGGTTTTTTTATCTTACTGTGTAGAGTTCAGAAGTGTTGACGAATAAGGATGTATGTTGTTTGGGTGTTTTATCTTACTGTGTAGAGTTCAGAAGTGTTGACGAATAAGGATGTATGTTGTTTGGGTGTTTTATCTTACTGTGTAGAGTTCAGAAGTGTTGACGAATAAGGATGTATGTTGTTTGGGTTTTTATCTTACTGTGTAGAGTTCAGAAGTGTTGACGAATAAGGATGTATGTTGTTTGGGTTTTTTATCTTACTGTGTAGAGTTCAGAAGTGTTGACGAATAAGGATGTATGTTGTTTGGGTTTTTTATCTTACTGTGTAGAGTTCAGAAGTGTTGACGAATAAGGATGTATGTTGTTTGGGTTTTTATCTTACTGTGTAGAGTTCAGAAGTGTTGACGAATAAGGATGTATGTTGTTTGGGTTTTTTATCTTACTGTGTAGAGTTCAGAAGTGTTGACGAATAAGGATGTATGTTGTTTGGGTTTTTTATCTTACTGTGTAGAGTTCAGAAGTGTTGACGAATAAGGATGTATGTTGTTTGGGTTTTTTATCTTACTGTGTAGAGTTCAGAAGTGTTGACGAATAAGGATGTATGTTGTTTGGGTTTTTTATCTTACTGTGTAGAGTTCAGAAGTGTTGACGAATAAGGATGTATGTTGTTTGGGTTTTTTATCTTACTGTGTAGAGTTCAGAAGTGTTGACGAATAAGGATGTATGTTGTTTGGGTTTTTATCTTACTGTGTAGAGTTCAGAAGTGTTGACGAATAAGGATGTATGTTGTTTGGGTTTTTATCTTACTGTGTAGAGTTCAGAAGTGTTGACGAATAAGGATGTATGTTGTTTGGGTTTTTTATCTTACTGTGTAGAGTTCAGAAGTGTTGACGAATAAGGATGTATGTTGTTTGGGTGTTTTATCTTACTGTGTAGAGTTCAGAAGTGTTGACGAATAAGGATGTATGTTGTTTGGGTTTTTATCTTACTGTGTAGAGTTCAGAAGTGTTGACGAATAAGGATGTATGTTGTTTGGGTTTTTTATCTTACTGTGTAGAGTTCAGAAGTGTTGACGAATAAGGATGTATGTTGTTTGGGTTTTTTATCTTACTGTGTAGAGTTCAGAAGTGTTGACGAATAAGGATGTATGTTGTTTGGGTTTTTTATCTTACTGTGTAGAGTTCAGAAGTGTTGACGAATAAGGATGTATGTTGTTTGGGTTTTTTATCTTACTGTGTAGAGTTCAGAAGTGTTGACGAATAAGGATGTATGTTGTTTGGGTTTTTTATCTTACTGTGTAGAGTTCAGAAGTGTTGACGAATAAGGATGTATGTTGTTTGGGTTTTTTATCTTACTGTGTAGAGTCAGAAGTGTTGACGAATAAGGATGTATGTTGTTTGGTTTGTTATCTTACTGTGTAGAGTTCAGAAGTGTTGACGAATAAGGATGTATGTTGTTTGGGTGTTTTATCTTACTGTGTAGAGTTCAGAAGTGTTGACGAATAAGGATGTATGTTGTTTGGGTGTTTTATCTTACTGTGTAGAGTTCAGAAGTGTTGACGAATAAGGATGTATGTTGTTTGGGTTTCTTATCTTACTGTGTAGAGTTCAGAAGTGTTGACGAATAAGGATGTATGTTGTTTGGGTGTTTTATCTTACTGTGTAGAGTTCAGAAGTGTTGACGAATAAGGATGTATGTTGTTTGGGTTTGTTATCTTACTGTGTAGAGTTCAGAAGTGTTGACGAATAAGGATGTATGTTGTTTGGGTTTGTTATCTTACTGTGTAGAGTTCAGAAGTGTTGACGAATAAGGATGTATGTTGTTTGGGTTTCTTATCTTACTGTGTAGAGTTCAGAAGTGTTGACGAATAAGGATGTATGTTGTTTGGGTGTTTTATCTTACTGTGTAGAGTTCAGAAGTGTTGACGAATAAGGATGTATGTTGTTTGGGTTTTTTATCTTACTGTGTAGAGTTCAGAAGTGTTGACGAATAAGGATGTATGTTGTTTGGGTGTTTTATCTTACTGTGTAGAGTTCAGAAGTGTTGACGAATAAGGATGTATGTTGTTTGGGTGTTTTATCTTACTGTGTAGAGTTCAGAAGTGTTGACGAATAAGGATGTATGTTGTTTGGGTGTTTGGGTTTTATCTTACTGTGTAGAGTTCAGAAGTGTTGACGAATAAGGATGTATGTTGTTTGGGTTTTTATCTTACTGTGTAGAGTTCAGAAGTGTTGACGAATAAGGATGTATGTTGTTTGGGTTTTTATCTTACTGTGTAGAGTTCAGAAGTGTTGACGAATAAGGATGTATGTTGTTTGGGTTTGTTATCTTACTGTGTAGAGTTCAGAAGTGTTGACGAATAAGGATGTATGTTGTTTGGGTTTGTTATCTTACTGTGTAGAGTTCAGAAGTGTTGACGAATAAGGATGTATGTTGTTTGGGTTTTTATCTTACTGTGTAGAGTTCAGAAGTGTTGACGAATAAGGATGTATGTTGTTTGGGTTTTTATCTTACTGTGTAGAGTTCAGAAGTGTTGACGAATAAGGATGTATGTTGTTTGGGTTTTTTATCTTACTGTGTAGAGTTCAGAAGTGTTGACGAATAAGGATGTATGTTGTTTGGGTGTTTTATCTTACTGTGTAGAGTTCAGAAGTGTTGACGAATAAGGATGTATGTTGTTTGGGTGTTTTATCTTACTGTGTAGAGTTCAGAAGTGTTGACGAATAAGGATGTATGTTGTTTGGGTGTTTTATCTTACTGTGTAGAGTTCAGAAGTGTTGACGAATAAGGATGTATGTTGTTTGGGTTTCTTATCTTACTGTGTAGAGTTCAGAAGTGTTGACGAATAAGGATGTATGTTGTTTGGGTTTTTATCTTACTGTGTAGAGTTCAGAAGTGTTGACGAATAAGGATGTATGTTGTTTGGGTTTTTATCTTACTGTGTAGAGTTCAGAAGTGTTGACGAATAAGGATGTATGTTGTTTGGGTTTTTTATCTTACTGTGTAGAGTTCAGAAGTGTTGACGAATAAGGATGTATGTTGTTTGGGTTTTTTATCTTACTGTGTAGAGTTCAGAAGTGTTGACGAATAAGGATGTATGTTGTTGACGAATAAGGATGTATGTTGTTTGGGTGTTTTTATCTTACTGTGTAGAGTTCAGAAGTGTTGACGAATAAGGATGTATGTTGTTTGGGTGTTTTATCTTACTGTGTAGAGTTCAGAAGTGTTGACGAATAAGGATGTAGGACTGTGTGTAGTGTTGACGTTGTTTGGGTTTTTTATCTTACTGTGTAGAGTTCAGAAGTGTTGACGAATAAGGATGTATGTTGTTTGGGTGTTTTATCTTACTGTGTAGAGTTCAGAAGTGTTGACGAATAAGGATGTATGTTGTTTGGGTGTTTTATCTTACTGTGTAGAGTTCAGAAGTGTTGACGAATAAGGATGTATGTTGTTTGGGTTTTTTATCTTACTGTGTAGAGTTCAGAAGTGTTGACGAATAAGGATGTATGTTGTTTGGGTTTTTTATCTTACTGTGTAGAGTTCAGAAGTGTTGACGAATAAGGATGTATGTTGTTTGGGTTTTTATCTTACTGTGTAGAGTTCAGAAGTGTTGACGAATAAGGATGTATGTTGTTTGGGTTTGTTATCTTACTGTGTAGAGTTCAGAAGTGTTGACGAATAAGGATGTATGTTGTTTGGGTTTCTTATCTTACTGTGTAGAGTTCAGAAGTGTTGACGAATAAGGATGTATGTTGTTTGGGTTTTTTATCTTACTGTGTAGAGTTCAGAAGTGTTGACGAATAAGGATGTATGTTGTTTGGGTTTGTTATCTTACTGTGTAGAGTTCAGAAGTGTTGACGAATAAGGATGTATGTTGTTTGGGTGTTTTATCTTACTGTGTAGAGTTCAGAAGTGTTGACGAATAAGGATGTATGTTGTTTGGGTGTTTTATCTTACTGTGTAGAGTTCAGAAGTGTTGACGAATAAGGATGTATGTTGTTTGGGTTTTTTATCTTACTGTGTAGAGTTCAGAAGTGTTGACGAATAAGATGATGTTTTTATCTTATGTTGTTTGGGTGTTTTATCTTACTGTGTAGAGTTCAGAAGTGTTGACGAATAAGGATGTATGTTGTTTGGGTTTTTTATCTTACTGTGTAGAGTTCAGAAGTGTTGACGAATAAGGATGTATGTTGTTTGGGTTTCTTATCTTACTGTGTAGAGTTCAGAAGTGTTGACGAATAAGGATGTATGTTGTTTGGGTTTTTTATCTTACTGTGTAGAGTTCAGAAGTGTTGACGAATAAGGATGTATGTTGTTTGGGTTTTTTATCTTACTGTGTAGAGTTCAGAAGTGTTGACGAATAAGGATGTATGTTGTTTGGGTTTGTTATCTTACTGTGTAGAGTTCAGAAGTGTTGACGAATAAGGATGTATGTTGTTTGGGTTTCTTATCTTACTGTGTAGAGTTCAGAAGTGTTGACGAATAAGGATGTATGTTGTTTGGGTTTTTTATCTTACTGTGTAGAGTTCAGAAGTGTTGACGAATAAGGATGTATGTTGTTTGGGTTTTTTATCTTACTGTGTAGAGTTCAGAAGTGTTGACGAATAAGGATGTATGTTGTTTGGGTTTCTTATCTTACTGTGTAGAGTTCAGAAGTGTTGACGAATAAGGATGTATGTTGTTTGTGTTTCTTATCTTACTGTGTAGAGTTCAGAAGTGTTGACGAATAAGGATGTATGTTGTTTGGGTGTTTTATCTTACTGTGTAGAGTTCAGAAGTGTTGACGAATAAGGATGTATGTTGTTTGGGTTTCTTATCTTACTGTGTAGAGTTCAGAAGTGTTGACGAATAAGGATGTATGTTGTTTGGGTTTTTTATCTTACTGTGTAGAGTTCAGAAGTGTTGACGAATAAGGATGTATGTTGTTTGGGTTTTTTATCTTACTGTGTAGAGTTCAGAAGTGTTGACGAATAAGGATGTATGTTGTTTGGGTTTTTTATCTTACTGTGTAGAGTTCAGAAGTGTTGACGAATAAGGATGTATGTTGTTTGGGTTGTTTTATCTTACTGTGTAGAGTTCAGAAGTGTTGACGAATAAGGATGTATGTTGTTTGGGTTTTTTATCTTACTGTGTAGAGTTCAGAAGTGTTGACGAATAAGGATGTATGTTGTTTGGGTTTTTTATCTTACTGTGTAGAGTTCAGAAGTGTTGACGAATAAGGATGTATGTTGTTTGGGTTTTTTATCTTACTGTGTAGAGTTCAGAAGTGTTGACGAATAAGGATGTATGTTGTTTGGGTTTGTTATCTTACTGTGTAGAGTTCAGAAGTGTTGACGAATAAGGATGTATGTTCTTTGGGTTTCTTATCTTACTGTGTAGAGTTCAGAAGTGTTGACGAATAAGGATGTATGTTGTTTGGGTGTTTTATCTTACTGTGTAGAGTTCAGAAGTGTTGACGAATAAGGATGTATGTTGTTTGGGTGGGTTTTTATCTTACTGTGTAGAGTTCAGAAGTGTTGACGAATAAGGATGTATGTTGTTTGGGTTTTTTTATCTTACTGTGTAGAGTTCAGAAGTGTTGACGAATAAGGATGTATGTTGTTTGGGTTTTTTATCTTACTGTGTAGAGTTCAGAAGTGTTGACGAATAAGGATGTATGTTGTTTGGGTTTTTTAACTGTGTAGAGAGTGTTGACGAATAAGGATGTATGTTTGGGTTTTTTATCTTACTGTGTAGAGTTCAGAAGTGTTGACGAATAAGGATGTATGTTGTTTGGGTGTTTTATCTTACTGTGTAGAGTTCAGAAGTGTTGACGAATAAGGATGTATGTTGTTTGGGTTTGTTATCTTACTGTGTAGAGTTCAGAAGTGTTGACGAATAAGGATGTATGTTGTTTGGGTGTTTTATCTTACTGTGTAGAGTTCAGAAGTGTTGACGAATAAGGATGTATGTTGTTTGGGTTTTTATCTTACTGTGTAGAGTTCAGAAGTGTTGACGAATAAGGATGTATGTTGTTTGGGTTTTTTATCTTACTGTGTAGAGTTCAGAAGTGTTGACGAATAAGGATGTATGTTGTTTGGGTTTTTTATCTTACTGTGTAGAGTTCAGAAGTGTTGACGAATAAGGATGTATGTTGTTTGGGTGTTTTATCTTACTGTGTAGAGTTCAGAAGTGTTGACGAATAAGGATGTATGTTGTTTGGGTTTGTTATCTTACTGTGTAGAGTTCAGAAGTGTTGACGAATAAGGATGTATGTTGTTTGGGTTTCTTATCTTACTGTGTAGAGTTCAGAAGTGTTGACGAATAAGGATGTATGTTGTTTGGGTGTTTTATCTTACTGTGTAGAGTTCAGAAGTGTTGACGAATAAGGATGTATGTTGTTTGGGTTTCTTATCTTACTGTGTAGAGTTCAGAAGTGTTGACGAATAAGGATGTATGTTGTTTGGGTTTTTATCTTACTGTGTAGAGTTCAGAAGTGTTGACGAATAAGGATGTATGTTGTTTGGGTGTTTTATCTTACTGTGTAGAGTTCAGAAGTGTTGACGAATAAGGATGTATGTTGTTTGGGTTTCTTATCTTACTGTGTAGAGTTCAGAAGTGTTGACGAATAAGGATGTATGTTGTTTGGGTTACTGTTATCTTACTGTGTAGATCTTCAGTTCAAGTGTTGACGAATAAGGATGTATGTTGTTTGGGTTTGTTATCTTACTGTGTAGAGTTCAGAAGTGTTGACGAATAAGGATGTATGTTGTTTGGGTTTGTTATCTTACTGTGTAGAGTTCAGAAGTGTTGACGAATAAGGATGTATGTTGTTTGGGTTTCTTATCTTACTGTGTAGAGTTCAGAAGTGTTGACGAATAAGGATGTATGTTGTTTGGGTTTGTTATCTTACTGTGTAGAGTTCAGAAGTGTTGACGAATAAGGATGTATGTTGTTTGGGTTTTTTATCTTACTGTGTAGAGTTCAGAAGTGTTGACGAATAAGGATGTATGTTGTTTGGGTTTGTTATCTTACTGTGTAGAGTTCAGAAGTGTTGACGAATAAGGATGTATGTTGTTTGGGTTTTTTATCTTACTGTGTAGAGTTCAGAAGTGTTGACGAATAAGGATGTATGTTGTTTGGGTTTTTATCTTACTGTGTAGAGTTCAGAAGTGTTGACGAATAAGGATGTATGTTGTTTGGGTTTTTATCTTACTGTTAGATCAGAAGTGTTGACTAAGGATGTAGAGTTCACTGTGTAGAGTGTTGACGAATAAGGATGTATGTTGTTTGGGTGTTTTATCTTACTGTGTAGAGTTCAGAAGTGTTGACGAATAAGGATGTATGTTGTTTGGGTTTTTTATCTTACTGTGTAGAGTTCAGAAGTGTTGACGAATAAGGATGTATGTTGTTTGGATGTATTGTTTTTATCTTACTGTGTAGAGTTCAGAAGTGTTGACGAATAAGGATGTATGTTGTTTGGGTTTGTTATCTTACTGTGTAGAGTTCAGAAGTGTTGACGAATAAGGATGTATGTTGTTTGGGTTTGTTATCTTACTGTGTAGAGTTCAGAAGTGTTGACGAATAAGGATGTATGTTGTTTGGGTTTGTTATCTTACTGTGTAGAGTTCAGAAGTGTTGACGAATAAGGATGTATGTTGTTTGGGTTTTTTATCTTACTGTGTAGAGTTCAGAAGTGTTGACGAATAAGGATGTATGTTGTTTGGGTTTGTTATCTTACTGTGTAGAGTTCAGAAGTGTTGACGAATAAGGATGTATGTTGTTTGGGTTTTTTATCTTACTGTGTAGAGTTCAGAAGTGTTGACGAATAAGGATGTATGTTGTTTGGGTTTTTTATCTTACTGTGTAGAGTTCAGAAGTGTTGACGAATAAGGATGTATGTTGTTTGGGTTTTTTATCTTACTGTGTAGAGTTCAGAAGTGTTGACGAATAAGGATGTATGTTGTTTGGGTTTTTATCTTACTGTGTAGAGTTCAGAAGTGTTGACGAATAAGGATGTATGTTGTTTGGGTTTGTTATCTTACTGTGTAGAGTTCAGAAGTGTTGACGAATAAGGATGTATGTTGTTTGGGTTTGTTATCTTACTGTGTAGAGTTCAGAAGTGTTGACGAATAAGGATGTATGTTGTTTGGGTTTTTTATCTTACTGTGTAGAGTTCAGAAGTGTTGACGAATAAGGATGTATGTTGTTTGGGTTTGTTATCTTACTGTGTAGAGTTCAGAAGTGTTGACGAATAAGGATGTATGTTGTTTGGGTTTGTTATCTTACTGTGTAGAGTTCAGAAGTGTTGACGAATAAGGATGTATGTTGTTTGGGTTTGTTATCTTACTGTGTAGAGTTCAGAAGTGTTGACGAATAAGGATGTATGTTGTTTGGGTTTTTTATCTTACTGTGTAGAGTTCAGAAGTGTTGACGAATAAGGATGTATGTTGTTTGGGTTTGTTATCTTACTGTGTAGAGTTCAGAAGTGTTGACGAATAAGGATGTATGTTGTTTGGGTTTGTTATCTTACTGTGTAGAGTTCAGAAGTGTTGACGAATAAGGATGTATGTTGTTTGGGTTTTTTATCTTACTGTGTAGAGTTCAGAAGTGTTGACGAATAAGGATGTATGTTGTTTGGGTGTTTTATCTTACTGTGTAGAGTTCAGAAGTGTTGACGAATAAGGATGTATGTTGTTTGGGTTTTTATCTTACTGTGTAGAGTTCAGAAGTGTTGACGAATAAGGATGTATGTTGTTTGGGTTTTTTATCTTACTGTGTAGAGTTCAGAAGTGTTGACGAATAAGGATGTATGTTGTTTGGGTTTTTATCTTACTGTGTAGAGTTCAGAAGTGTTGACGAATAAGGATGTATGTTGTTTGGGTTTTTTATCTTACTGTGTAGAGTTCAGAAGTGTTGACGAATAAGGATGTATGTTGTTTGGGTTTTTTATCTTACTGTGTAGAGTTCAGAAGTGTTGACGAATAAGGATGTATGTTGTTTGGGTTTTTTATCTTACTGTGTAGAGTTCAGAAGTGTTGACGAATAAGGATGTATGTTGTTTGGGTTTTTTATCTTACTGTGTAGAGTTCAGAAGTGTTGACGAATAAGGATGTATGTTGTTTGGGTTTGTTATCTTACTGTGTAGAGTTCAGAAGTGTTGACGAATAAGGATGTATGTTGTTTGGGTTTTTTATCTTACTGTGTAGAGTTCAGAAGTGTTGACGAATAAGGATGTATGTTGTTTGGGTTTGTTATCTTACTGTGTAGAGTTCAGAAGTGTTGACGAATAAGGATGTATGTTGTTTGGGTTTTCTTACTGTGTAGAGTTATCTTACTGTGTAGAGTTCAGAAGTGTTGACGAATAAGGATGTATGTTGTTTGGGTTTTTATCTTACTGTGTAGAGTTCAGAAGTGTTGACGAATAAGGATGTATGTTGTTTGGGTTTGTTATCTTACTGTGTAGAGTTCAGAAGTGTTGACGAATAAGGATGTATGTTGTTTGGGTTTTTTATCTTACTGTGTAGAGTTCAGAAGTGTTGACGAATAAGGATGTATGTTGTTTGGGTTTTTTATCTTACTGTGTAGAGTTCAGAAGTGTTGACGAATAAGGATGTATGTTGTTTGGGTTTTTTATCTTACTGTGTAGAGTTCAGAAGTGTTGACGAATAAGGATGTATGTTGTTTGTTCAGGTGTTTTTATCTTACTGTGTAGAGTTCAGAAGTGTTGACGAATAAGGATGTATGTTGTTTGGGTGTTTTATCTTACTGTGTAGAGTTCAGAAGTGTTGACGAATAAGGATGTATGTTGTTTGGGTGTTTTATCTTACTGTGTAGAGTTCAGAAGTGTTGACGAATAAGGATGTATGTTGTTTGGGGTTTTTTCTTATCTTACTGTGTAGAGTTCAGAAGTGTTGACGAATAAGGATGTATGTTGTTTGGGTGTTTTATCTTACTGTGTAGAGTTCAGAAGTGTTGACGAATAAGGATGTATGTTGTTTGGGTTTGTTATCTTACTGTGTAGAGTTCAGAAGTGTTGACGAATAAGGATGTATGTTGTTTGGGTTTGTTATCTTACTGTGTAGAGTTCAGAAGTGTTGACGAATAAGGATGTATGTTGTTTGGGTTTGTTATCTTACTGTGTAGAGTTCAGAAGTGTTGACGAATAAGGATGTATGTTGTTTGGGTTTTTTATCTTACTGTGTAGAGTTCAGAAGTGTTGACGAATAAGGATGATGTATGTTGTTTGTATGTTGTTTGGGTTGTTATCTTACTGTGTAGAGTTCAGAAGTGTTGACGAATAAGGATGTATGTTGTTTGGGTTTTTTATCTTACTGTGTAGAGTTCAGAAGTGTTGACGAATAAGGATGTATGTTGTTTGGGTTTTTTATCTTACTGTGTAGAGTTCAGAAGTGTTGACGAATAAGGATGTATGTTGTTTGGGTGTTTTATCTTACTGTGTAGAGTTCAGAAGTGTTGACGAATAAGGATGTATGTTGTTTGGGTGTTTTATCTTACTGTGTAGAGTTCAGAAGTGTTGACGAATAAGGATGTATGTTGTTTGGGTGTTTTATCTTACTGTGTAGAGTTCAGAAGTGTTGACGAATACTGTGTAGAGTTCAGATGTGTTGACGAATAAGGATGTTGTTTGGGTTTGTTATCTTACTGTGTAGAGTTCAGAAGTGTTGACGAATAAGGATGTATGTTGTTTGGGTTTGTTATCTTACTGTGTAGAGTTCAGAAGTGTTGACGAATAAGGATGTATGTTGTTTGGGTTTGTTATCTTACTGTGTAGAGTTCAGAAGTGTTGACGAATAAGGATGTATGTTGTTTGGGTTTTTTATCTTACTGTGTAGAGTTCAGAAGTGTTGACGAATAAGGATGTATGTTGTTTGGGTTTTTTATCTTACTGTGTAGAGTTCAGAAGTGTTGACGAATAAGGATGTATGTTGTTTGGGTGTTGTTATCAGAAGTGTTGACGAATAAGGTGTAGAGTTCTGTGTAGAGTTCAGAAGTGTTGACGAATAAGGATGTATGTTGTTTGGGTGTTTTATCTTACTGTGTAGAGTTCAGAAGTGTTGACGAATAAGGATGTATGTTGTTTGGGTTTTTTATCTTACTGTGTAGAGTTCAGAAGTGTTGACGAATAAGGATGTATGTTGTTTGGGTGTTTTATCTTACTGTGTAGAGTTCAGAAGTGTTGACGAATAAGGATGTATGTTGTTTGGGTTTCTTATCTTACTGTGTAGAGTTCAGAAGTGTTGACGAATAAGGATGTATGTTGTTTGGGTTTTTTATCTTACTGTGTAGAGTTCAGAAGTGTTGACGAATAAGGATGTATGTTGTTTGGGTTTGTTATCTTACTGTGTAGAGTTCAGAAGTGTTGACGAATAAGGATGTATGTTGTTTGGGTTTGTTATCTTACTGTGTAGAGTTCAGAAGTGTTGACGAATAAGGATGTATGTTGTTTGGGTTTGTTATCTTACTGTGTAGAGTTCAGAAGTGTTGACGAATAAGGATGTATGTTGTTTGGGTTTTTATCTTACTGTGTAGAGTTCAGAAGTGTTGACGAATAAGGATGTATGTTGTTTGGGTTTTATCTTTGTTATCAGAAGTGTTGACGAATAAGGATGTAGAGTTATCAGAAGTGTTGACGAATAAGGATGTATGTTGTTTGGGTGTTTTATCTTACTGTGTAGAGTTCAGAAGTGTTGACGAATAAGGATGTATGTTGTTTGGGTGTTTTATCTTACTGTGTAGAGTTCAGAAGTGTTGACGAATAAGGATGTATGTTGTTTGGGTGTTTTATCTTACTGTGTAGAGTTCAGAAGTGTTGACGAATAAGGATGTATGTTGTTTGGGTGTTTTATCTTACTGTGTAGAGTTCAGAAGTGTTGACGAATAAGGATGTATGTTGTTTGGGTTTTGTTATCTTACTGTGTAGAGTTCAGAAGTGTTGACGAATAAGGATGTATGTTGTTTGGGTTTTTTATCTTACTGTGTAGAGTTCAGAAGTGTTGACGAATAAGGATGTATGTTGTTTGGGTTTGTTATCTTACTGTGTAGAGTTCAGAAGTGTTGACGAATAAGGATGTATGTTGTTTGGGTTTGTTATCTTACTGTGTAGAGTTCAGAAGTGTTGACGAATAAGGATGTATGTTGTTTGGGTTTGTTATCTTACTGTGTAGAGTTCAGAAGTGTTGACGAATAAGGATGTATGTTGTTTGGGTTTGTTATCTTACTGTGTAGAGTTCAGAAGTGTTGACGAATAAGGATGTATGTTGTTTGGGTGTTTTATCTTACTGTGTAGAGTTCAGAAGTGTTGACGAATAAGGATGTATGTTGTTTGGGTGTTTTATCTTACTGTGTAGAGTTCAGAAGTGTTGACGAATAAGGATGTATGTTGTTTGGGGTTATCTTTTATCTTACTGTGTAGAGTTCAGAAGTGTTGACGAATAAGGATGTATGTTGTTTGGGGTTTTTATCTTACTGTGTAGAGTTCAGAAGTGTTGACGAATAAGGATGTATGTTGTTTGGGTTTGTTATCTTACTGTGTAGAGTTCAGAAGTGTTGACGAATAAGGATGTATGTTGTTTGGGTTTTTTATCTTACTGTGTAGAGTTCAGAAGTGTTGACGAATAAGGATGTATGTTGTTTGGGTTTGTTATCTTACTGTGTAGAGTTCAGAAGTGTTGACGAATAAGGATGTATGTTGTTTGGGTTTGTTATCTTACTGTGTAGAGTTCAGAAGTGTTGACGAATAAGGATGTATGTTGTTTGGGTTTGTTATCTTACTGTGTAGAGTTCAGAAGTGTTGACGAATAAGGATGTATGTTGTTTGGGTTTGTTATCTTACTGTGTAGAGTTCAGAAGTGTTGACGAATAAGGATGTATGTTGTTTGTAGAGTTCAGGTTTAAGGATTTATCTTACTGTGTAGAGTTCAGAAGTGTTGACGAATAAGGATGTATGTTGTTTGGGTTTTTTATCTTACTGTGTAGAGTTCAGAAGTGTTGACGAATAAGGATGTATGTTGTTTGGGTTTTTATCTTACTGTGTAGAGTTCAGAAGTGTTGACGAATAAGGATGTATGTTGTTTGGGTTTTTATCTTACTGTGTAGAGTTCAGAAGTGTTGACGAATAAGGATGTATGTTGTTTGGGTGTTTTATCTTACTGTGTAGAGTTCAGAAGTGTTGACGAATAAGGATGTATGTTGTTTGGGTTTTTATCTTACTGTGTAGAGTTCAGAAGTGTTGACGAATAAGGATGTATGTTGTTTGGGTGTTTTATCTTACTGTGTAGAGTTCAGAAGTGTTGACGAATAAGGATGTATGTTGTTTGGGTTTGTTATCTTACTGTGTAGAGTTCAGAAGTGTTGACGAATAAGGATGTATGTTGTTTGGGTTTGTTATCTTACTGTGTAGAGTTCAGAAGTGTTGACGAATAAGGATGTATGTTGTTTGGGTTTGTTATCTTACTGTGTAGAGTTCAGAAGTGTTGACGAATAAGGATGTATGTTGTTTGGGTTTGTTATCTTACTGTGTAGAGTTCAGAAGTGTTGACGAATAAGGATGTATGTTGTTTGGGTTTGTTATCTTACTGTGTAGAGTTCAGAAGTGTTGACGAATAAGGATGTATGTTGTTTGGGTTTGTTATCTTACTGTGTAGAGTTCAAGTGTTGACGAATAAGGATGTATGTTGTTTGGGTTTGTTATCTTACTGTGTAGAGTTCAGAAGTGTTGACGAATAAGGATGTATGTTGTTTGGGTTTGTTATCTTACTGTGTAGAGTTCAGAAGTGTTGACGAATAAGGATGTATGTTGTTTGGGTTTGTTATCTTACTGTGTAGAGTTCAGAAGTGTTGACGAATAAGGATGTATGTTGTTTGGGTTTGTTATCTTACTGTGTAGAGTTCAGAAGTGTTGACGAATAAGGATGTATGTTGTTTGGGTTTGTTATCTTACTGTGTAGAGTTCAGAAGTGTTGACGAATAAGGATGTATGTTGTTTGGGTTTGTTATCTTACTGTGTAGAGTTCAGAAGTGTTGACGAATAAGGATGTATGTTGTTTGGGTTTGTTATCTTACTGTGTAGAGTTCAGAAGTGTTGACGAATAAGGATGTATGTTGTTTGGGTTTGTTATCTTACTGTGTAGAGTTCAGAAGTGTTGACGAATAAGGATGTATGTTGTTTGGGTTTGTTATCTTACTGTGTAGAGTTCAGAAGTGTTGACGAATAAGGATGTATGTTGTTTGGGTTTTTTATCTTACTGTGTAGAGTTCAGAAGTGTTGACGAATAAGGATGTATGTTGTTTGGGTTTGTTATCTTACTGTGTAGAGTTCAGAAGTGTTGACGAATAAGGATGTATGTTGTTTGGGTTTTTATCTTACTGTGTAGAGTTCAGAAGTGTTGACGAATAAGGATGTATGTTGTTTGGGTTTGTTATCTTACTGTGTAGAGTTCAGAAGTGTTGACGAATAAGGATGTATGTTGTTTGGGTTTGTTATCTTACTGTGTAGAGTTCAGAAGTGTTGACGAATAAGGATGTATGTTGTTTGGGTTTTTATCTTACTGTGTAGAGTTCAGAAGTGTTGACGAATAAGGATGTATGTTGTTTGTTTGTTTGTTATCTTACTGTGTAGAGTTCAGAAGTGTTGACGAATAAGGATGTATGTTGTTTGGGTTTGTTATCTTACTGTGTAGAGTTCAGAAGTGTTGACGAATAAGGATGTATGTTGTTTGGGTTTTTTATCTTACTGTGTAGAGTTCAGAAGTGTTGACGAATAAGGATGTATGTTGTTTGGGTTTGTTATCTTACTGTGTAGAGTTCAGAAGTGTTGACGAATAAGGATGTAGTTATCTTACTGTGTTCAGAAGTGTTGACGAATAAGGATGTATGTTGTTTGGGTTTGTTATCTTACTGTGTAGAGTTCAGAAGTGTTGACGAATAAGGATGTATGTTGTTTGGGTTTGTTATCTTACTGTGTAGAGTTCAGAAGTGTTGACGAATAAGGATGTATGTTGTTTGGGTTTGTTATCTTACTGTGTAGAGTTCAGAAGTGTTGACGAATAAGGATGTATGTTGTTTGGGTTTGTTATCTTACTGTGTAGAGTTCAGAAGTGTTGACGAATAAGGATGTATGTTGTTTGGGTTTGTTATCTTACTGTGTAGAGTTCAAGTGTTGACGAATAAGGATGTATGTTGTTTGGGTTTGTTATCTTACTGTGTAGAGTTCAGAAGTGTTGACGAATAAGGATGTATGTTGTTTGGGTTTGTTATCTTACAGAAGTGTGTAGAGTTCAGAAGTGTTGACGAATAAGGATGTATGTTGTTTGGGTTTGTTATCTTACTGTGTAGAGTTCAGAAGTGTTGACGAATAAGGATGTATGTTGTTTGGGTTTGTTATCTTACTGTGTAGAGTTCAGAAGTGTTGACGAATAAGGATGTATGTTGTTTGGGTTTGTTATCTTACTGTGTAGAGTTCAGAAGTGTTGACGAATAAGGATGTATGTTGTTTGGGTTTGTTATCTTACTGTGTAGAGTTCAGAAGTGTTGACGAATAAGGATGTATGTTGTTTGGGTTTGTTATCTTACTGTGTAGAGTTCAGAAGTGTTGACGAATAAGGATGTATGTATGTTTGGATGTTTGTTATCTTACTGTGTAGAGTTCAGAAGTGTTGACGAATAAGGATGTATGTTGTTTGGGTTTGTTATCTTACTGTGTAGAGTTCAGAAGTGTTGACGAATAAGGATGTATGTTGTTTGGGTTTGTTATCTTACTGTGTAGAGTTCAGAAGTGTTGACGAATAAGGATGTATGTGTTTTGGGTTTGTTATCTTACTGTGTAGAGCTCAGAAGTGTTGACGAATAAGAATGTATGTTGTTTGGGTTTGTTATCTTACTGTGTAGAGTTCAGAAGTGTTGACGAATAAGGATGTATGTTGTTTGGGTTTGTTATCTTACTGTGTAGAGTTCAGAAGTGTTGACGAATAAGGATGTATGTTGTTTGGGTTTCTTATCTTACTGTGTAGAGTTCAGAAGTGTTGACGAATAAGGATGTATGTTGTTTGGGTTTGTTATCTTACTGTGTAGAGTTCAGAAGTGTTGACGAATAAGGATGTATGTTGTTTGTGTTTGTTATCTTACTGTGTAGAGTTCAGAAGTGTTGACGAATAAGTATGTATGTTTTTTGTGTTTGTTATCTTACTGTGTAGAGTTCAGAAGTGTTGACGAATAAGGATGTATGTTGTTTGGGTTTGTTATCTTACTGTGTAGAGTTCAGAAGTGTTGACGAATAAGGATGTATGTTGTTTGGGTGTTTTATCTTACTGTGTAGAGTTCAGAAGTGTTGACGAATAAGGATGTATGTTGTTTGGGTTTGTTATCTTACTGTGTAGAGTTCAGTAGTGTTGACGAATAAGGATGTATGTTGTTTGGGTGTTTTATCTTACTGTGTAGAGTTCAGAAGTGTTGACGAATAAGGATGTATGTTGTTTGTGTTTGTTATCTTACTGTGTAGAGTTCAGAAGTGTTGACGAATAAGGATGTATGTTGTTTGGGTTTGTTATCTTACTGTGTAGAGTTCAGAAGTGTTGACGAATAAGGATGTATGTTGTTTGGGTGTTTTATCTTTCTGTGTAGAGTTCAGAAGTGTTGACGAATAAGGATGTATGTTGTTTGTGTTTGTTATCTTACTGTGTAGAGTTCAGAAGTGTTGACGAATAAGGGTGTATGTTGTTTAGGTGTTTTATCTTACTGTGTAGAGTTCAGAAGTGTTGACGATAACAGTTATAAGAAACATAATCCAAGATTTGTGCATCGTTGGCTATTTGATGCCCGGATCATAACTAAATGAAATCTTTCACGAACAATAAAAATGAACATTTATCTTATTATTAGATTTAAACAGTCAATCAACGAACAAGATATGAACATTTATCTTATTATTAGATTTAAACAGCGAGTCAACGAACAAGATATGAACATTTATCTCATTATTAGATTTAAACAGCCAATCAACAAACAATATAAGAACATTTATCTTATTATTAGGTTTAAACAGCCAATCAACGAACAAGACGTGAACATTTATCTTATTATTAGATTTAAACAGCCAATCAACGAACAAGATATGAGCATTGATATTATTATTATATTTAAACAGCCAATCAATAAACAATATATGAAAATCTATTTAATAATAGATTTAAAAGTCAAATGAACTAAAATAATTATTAATTTTATGAATAAACTAACAGATATGATAAATTGTTCACTGTTTTTTCTTTGATAACGTAAACTTAAAACTAATAATATGTAAAGTCATCAGATGAACAAGCAATTACAGAAAGTGTGTAACGTTTGACGAATATTTTATGAAAGCAACTTAAAATCTTTTCCTGACTAAAGCGATTTAAAACCATTATATAACTTCTAAGAAGGTCGATTTGCCGCTTATTCAGCAGCAAGTCTGAGGGCTTATAACACTAAAAATGTGGGCAGAGCACGAATAACCCACCTTGTAGCTTTGCACTTAAAAACAACAAACAAACAATCATGGATCAGAAAAATCTCATCAAAACAATTTCAAAACGGCACGTGTTTAGTTACTTTATTTGTTTATTAAATCGTTGTGTTTTCTTACAACAGTCACCTAAATATATCGAATAAAGTAACTGTCTTTTTACCAACTCTAATTCTTCCTGACAACTTAATTAACAAGTTGTTAAACAAACTGCCACCTGTTGTATAGCGCTAAAATGTTGTTCTAATTAAAGGTTATTAATTAATAAATACGAAAATATCTAGCCTTATTGTCATTAATTAGTAGATACGAAGATATTTGGTATTATTTTCATTAATTAATAAATACAAAGATAGCTGGTCTTATTGTCATTAATTAATAAATACGAATATATCTGGTCTTATTGTTATTAATTAATAAATAGAAAGATATTTAGTCTTATTGTTATTAATTAATAAATACGAAGATATCTGGTCTTATTGTCATTAATTAATAAAAACGAAAATGTCTAGTCTCACTGTCTTTAATCAACAAGTATGAGGATATCTAGTCTTACTGAGTTCCGGTGTATACAAGAGTCAGGAAATGTAAAATATTTATGTTTCTAATAGGGGCGCAGTTGACAGATTAAGTGAAGTGTAGTCTGCAATGGGTTGTTCTTAATACACATGAATCTCTACCCGAACACATATCTTATCGTTTAAATGCCTGTTATTACCAGTTCATCCTAGTACATATCATCTAAATGGTGGTTGTTGTCTGTTTTTCGTATAGCAAAGCCACAACGGGCTATCTGTTTAGCCGACCGAGGGGAATCGAACCCCTGATTTTAGCGTTGTATGGTTGTTGTCAGGTTATTATTTGTCACATAAAAGTACTGAGGTCGATTTTGTTGTTATTACTTCAAGGGTTCGTGTTGTGTTGTTATGTAGGTTTTGTTGTTGTTACTACAGGAGTTCGTGTTGTGTTGTTATGTAGGTTTTGTTGTTGTTGCTTCAGGAGTTTGTGTTGTATTGCTAGGTACGTTTTGTTGTTGTTACTTCAGGAGTTCCTGTTCTATTCTCCGGTAGATTTTGTTGTTGTTACTACAGGAGTTCGTGTTGTGTTGTTATGTAGGTTTTGTTATTGTTACTTTAAGAATTTGTGTTGTATTGTTAAGTAAGTTTTGTTGTTGTTACTTCAGGAGTTCGTGTTGTGTTGTTATGTAGGTTTTGTTGTTGTTGCTTCAGGAGTTTGTGTTGTATTCTCCGGTAGATTTTGTTGTTGTTACTTCAGGAGTTCGTGTTGTGTTGTTATGTAGGTTTTGTTGTTGTTACTTCAGGAGTTCGTGTTCTATTCTCCGTTAGATTTTGTTGTTCTTACTACAGGAGTTCGTGTTGTGTTGTTACGTAGATTTTGCGTCGTTACTTCAAGAGTTCGTGTTGTGTTGTTACGTAGATTTTGTGTCGATACTTCAAGAGTTCGTGTAGTATTGTTAGGTAAGTTTTGTTGTTGTTTCTTCAGTAGTTCGTGTAGTATTCTTAGGTAAGTTTTGTTGTTGTTTCTTCAGTAGTTCGTGTAGTATTCTTAGGTAAGTTTTGTTGTTGTTTCTTCAGTAGTTCGTGTTGTATTGTTAGGAAAGTTTTGTTGTTGTTTCTTCAGTAGTTCGTGTTGTATTGTTAGGAAAGTTTGTTGTTGTTTCTACAGTAGTTCGTGTAGTATTGTTAGGTAAGTTTTGTTGTTGTTTCTTCAGTAGTTCGTGTTGTATTGTTAGGTAAGTTTTGTTGTTGTTTCTTCAGTAGTTCGTGTTGTATTGTTAGGAAAGTTTTGTTGTTGTTTCTACAGTAGTTCGTGTTGTATTGTTAGGAAAGTTTTGTTGTTGCTTCATCAGTAGTTCGTGTTGTATTGTTAGGTAAGTTTTGTTGTTGTTTCTTCAGTAGTTCGTGTTGTATTGTTAGGAAAGTTTTGTTGTTGTTTCTTCAGTAGTTTGTGTTGTATTGTTAGGAAAGTTTTGTTGTTGTTTCTTCAGTAGTTTGTGTTGTATTGTTAGGTAAGTTTTGTTGTTGTTTCTTCAGTAGTTCGTGTTGTATTGTTGGGAAAGTTTTGTTGTTGTTTCTTCAGTAGTTCGTGTTGTATTGTTGGGAAATTTTGTTGTTGTTTCTTCAGTAGTTCGTGTTGTATTGTTGGGAAAGTTTTGTTGTTGTTTCTTCAGTAGTTCGTGTTGTATTGTTTGACAGATTTTGTTGTTGTTCCTTCAGGAGTTCGTGTTGTGTTGTTACGTAGATTTTGTGTCGATACTTCAAGAGTTCGTGTAGTATTGTTAGGTAAGTTTTGTTGTTGTTTCTTCAGTAGTTCGTGTTGTATTGTTGGGAAAGTTTTGTTGTTGTTTCTTCAGTAGTTCGTGTTGTATTGTTGGGAAAGTTTTGTTGTTGTTTCTTCAGTAGTTCGTGTTGTATTGTTTGACAGATTTTGTTGTTGTTTTCTTCAGGAGTTCATGTTCTATTCTCAGGTAGGTTTTGTTGTTTGTACTTCAGTAGTTCGTGCTGTATTGTTGTTACTTCGTGTTGTGTTTCTGTTCCTGAAGTAACAACAATTGATCTCATTCTTGTGATGTTAATCATTATAAAGTCTGTAACTTTCTTCACTCGTTGTAATTGATGTTTTAATTGTAGTAGTTTATTTATTTCTGTAAGTCACGTCATCAATGATTTTGATGTAGGTGTTGAAAACATTACTACCTGAGTTCACCCATACTTAGCAGTTTGTACAGTTTGGGAAATAAACATCTGAATGATTACAGTTTTGGTGGAAATATTCTTCCATGGTTATTGAGCCCACATCCCTGGTAATATTGGTCCTCAACATTTATTAAACATGTACGCCCTTTGTAGTAATGTTCTTCCATGGTTGTGAGTCCACATCCCTGGTAATATTGGTCCTCCAACATTGTTAAACATGTACGCCAATTGTAGTAATGTTCTTCCATGGTTATTGAGTCCACATCCCTGGTAATATTGGTCCTTCAACATTGTTAAACATGTACGCCAATCTTAGTAATGTTCTTCCATGGTTATTGAGTCCACATCCCTGGTAATATTGGTCCTCCAACATTGTTAAACATGTACACCCATTGTAGTAATGTTCTTCCATGGTTATTGAGTCCACATCCCTGGTAATATTGGTCCTCCAAATTGTTAAACATGTATGCCCATTGTAGTAATGTTCCTCCATGGTTATTGAGTTCACATCCCTGGTAATATTGGTCCTCCAACATTGTTAAGCATGTACGCCCATTGTAGTAATGTTTATCCACGGTTATTGAGTCACATCCCTGGTAATATTGGTCCTTCAACATTGTTAAACATGTACGCCCATTGTAGTAATGTTCTTCCATGGTTATTGAACCCACATCCCTGGTAATATTGGTCCTCAACATTATTAAACATGTACACCCATTGTAGTAATGTTCTTCCACGGTTATTGAGCCCACATCCCTGGTAATATTGGTCCTCAACATTATTAAACATGTACGCCCATTGTAGTAATGTTCTTCCACGGTTATTGAGCCCACACCCCTGGTATTATTGATACTTTAATGTTATTGAGCCACCACACGCTTGGCATTGGTCCCATATCACTCTCATGGTTCATTACAGTGTAAAATTTATAAAACCAAAACAAAATAACTCCAATCCTTATTGTATTTGTCACTGACAGAACAAGTTTAGAAACATCTTGACACCTCAAATCACTGGATAAGTTTTGTGTGCTGAAGATAAACATATCGACACTTTCCACTATTTATTTTCTGCCCCAGGTGGATATGACTGAATACGAATGGTATATCTCAAACGTAAATTTTTCTGGTATAGTGTCCCGTTATTGGTTTATTCTGGGTGCTTTTTCGTTTGGTTTACTCGTAATAGTTAGAGAAGTTGTATCCTGACATAGTGAACAATGATAGACCTTCACAGTAGTGGATTGTTTCTATACATTAATCACCTGTTGAGTTAGCTAAACCTTCTGGTCCATTGTTCTTACATACTGATCATTTGGTGGACAAGCTAAACTTGCATTGTTCCTATGCAAGACTTTCTTGATGGGTGAACTAAACTTCTTATAGATTTATAATTAATTTGCTACCTGCCTTACTGATCAGAATAGTAAGATAAACAATTTCTAGAATCAATATTGACCAATAGTGCTAATCTGAATCAAAAGACATTATAATAGAGCGTTTTGGAATAACACTTATATTAAGTGGCAGAACATATAGTTTCACTACATTTCAAAATACTTTACAAAAGGATTGGAAATGTATTTCTTCTGGTGTCTACAAGCAGTTAGTAACAAATAGTAGTAACAAAATTCTGATTGTTGTCAGAAGTGGGACCACTCGTTATTAAAATATTCTCATGGAAGTCAAACACCATCCCGCCACCACCAGTTCTTTATGTATAGTAATGTAGCACAACGTGACCATTCATTTTTACTGGAACTTGTGTTACAACAGTTTGAACAACTTGACCACTGATTTAATAACTTTAATAACTAATATTGAACAGCCAGATGTACAATCATAGTACATGTATGATGCTACCTCATATTCCTATATTAACATTGAACATGTACAATGATAGCTATATAGTACAGGTATGATGCGAGCAATATATTTCTATCTTAACACTGAACAGCCACATGTACAATGATAGCATGTCAATGATGTTACCTTATATTTCTGTCTTAATCTTGAATAGGTAGATGCACTATGAAGCTATCTTATGTTGTACTGTGACGCTATCTTATGTTGTACTGTGACGCTATCTTATGTTGTACTGTGACGCTATCTTATGTTCTACTATGAGCAATCTTATGTTGTACTATGACGCTATCTTATGTTGTACTGTGAAGTTATCTTATGTTGTACTGTGACGTTATCTTATGTTGTATGATGAAGTTATCTTATGTTGTGTGATGAAGCTATCTTATATTGTACTATGAAGCTATCTTATGTTTGTGTGATGAAGCTGTCTTATGTTGTACGATGAAGCTATCTTATGTTGTGTGATGAAGTGATCTTATGTTGTGTGATGAAGTGATCTTATATGTTGTGTGATGAAGGGATCTTATGTTGTGTGATGAAACTATCTTATATTGTACGATGAAGCCATCTTATGTTGTGTGATGAAGTTATCTTATATTGTACTATGAAGCTATCTTATGTTGTGTGATGAAGCTGTCTTATGTTTACGATGAAGCTATCTTATGTTGTATGATGATGAGCTGTCTTGTGTTGTGTGATGAAGCTGTCTTATGTTATATAGATGAAGCTATCTTATGTTGTATGATAAAGCTATCTTATGTTGTATGATGAAGTGATCTTATGTTGTATGATGAAGCTATCTTATGTTGTGTGATGAAGCTGTCTTATGTTGTACGATGAAGCTATCTTATGTTGTATGATAGAAGCTATCTCTTATGTTGTGTGATGAAGCTGTCTTATGTTGTATGATGAAGCTATCTTATGTTGTACGATGAAGCTATCTTATGTTGTATGATGAAGTGATCTTATATTTGTATGATGAAGCTATCTTATGTTATGTGATGAAGCTGTCTTATGTTGTACGATGTGGCTATCTTGTGTCGTATGATGAAGCTATCCTATGTTGTGTGATGAAGCTGTCATATGTTGTATGATGAAGCTATCTTATGATGTACTATGAAGCTATCTCATATTGTACTATAAAGCAATCTTATGTTGTACATGATAAAGTTATCTTATGTTTTGTACTATGAGCTATCTTATGTAATTATTAATGTAAGTAAACGTGTGATTACACTATGTAACACAAATTACGTTCCTAGATAGTATGCATTACTTCTTAATTGCTTATGTTATAAAGGTATAGAAAATGGTCATTATTCCCTTCAAACTTTTGTATAACATGCTACAAGTTACTTATTATTTTGATAACCCGCTGTATAATTTTGTATAACGATGCTACAAGTTACTTATTATTTTGATAACCTGCTGTTTAATTTTTGTATAACATGCTACAAGTTACTTATTATTTTGATAACCTGCTGTTTAATTTTGTATATCATGCTACAAGTTACTTATTATTTTGATAACCTGCTGTTTAATTTTGTATAACATACTACTAAGTTACTTATTATTTTGATAACCTGCTGTTTAATTTTGTATAACATGCTACAAGGGTTACTTATTATTTTGATAACCTGCTGTTTAATTTTTGTATAACATGCTACAAGGTACTTATTAACAGTAACTTTAGAGGTAACAAGATATTTCCTCTTCAGAACAAAGTCACGCAAAACTATTCATCATCTTGGTCTCGATACATGCCCGTAATTAACAAACTAATTAGGTATATCATTTTTCTTGTTTCATATCACTGCTTGCAGAATTTCTGAAAACTCTCATACACCGAAATGTTTAACATATATTATTAGAGTTTCGTTACTCACTAACGAAACTTCAAACGTCTTTGTTCATACTTATGTTGTGAAAAGTCCTAAAATGTGCTTAGAATTAATTATGGTTACTTTTACATGATAATCTATATCAGGCTACAATGAAATTTATTACACGTGTTTGATATTAATAATACCAGGTAGTTATAGAGTCAGTACTGGTGTTTGTAACAATTGTGTGGGGCAGGTTTGGTTTGTTAACCAGGTTATAATAGTCTCAGACATGGACGGTTTTGTGTTTCAGAAGTTATGGTGCAAAACAGGAACCACACTGAAAACTACACACCCACCCTCGTGTGCAAATTCAGTGTGTGAGTTCCTGTGACATTCCCCACCTATAGGTTGTAACAGCACGAGATGTTCCTATGCCCAAGACAAGCATAAAACTTTGAAAACACGAAGAGGAAATGAGAAACACTTGTTCAAGATGGTTGAAGAAGATGGCTGACTTTGTTGTTAAGAACAAAGCCACACAATGGGCTTTGCTCATACAAGGTATTAAAAAAAACCAATGTTTGGTGTTATAAACCCTTAAACACAGAGCTAAACCACAGAGGGATTTCAGAAATGTGAAAATAAGGTTTTCATACAATTCCATTCTACATGTAAATCAACTTATTTTACAATATTATTTCTTTTTGCATTCTTCAGAAATGAACTCCGATATTAGAAACTCTTTTTTTTTTATCCAACATGCATAATAATAATCAAATTAGGTTTATATAAATCATTAGAACGTTTTTAATCATTTTTGAACAAAATGGAAGAAACGCGACAATAATAAAAAACATAATTAAGTTATGATGTTATTAAACACTATAACTGGGCATAAGGCTTAAAATCTCGGTGTCACATGTGATTTTTAGAATTTACGCTGCATTTGATGACTATTTAGGGCACAGTTATAGACATTTAGGAACAATTATTTTAAATTTATATCACCATTCGACAATAAATATCAATACACTAAGTTCAAACCTCTAAAATAGATTTTTTAAAATGTTGTTTGAAATTTAGGATCTTTCCTCATTTTGATATATTTTTCAGAAATTTATTTCGGGTTTTATTATCAAAATTCAATAACATTAATCAAGCGCTAAACACCAGCTACAATGTATGCCAAAATTTGACGGAAACAGTTAACAGCTATATCTCATGATGCACTTTGGTACAGACAAAATATAATTCACTATGAAGATTGTGTACCATGTAACAGAATAAAACAATCTTAATAAGTGTAGTGTTTTCTAACAGATAAATATTAATAAGTCCAGAGTTTCTCTAATAGATCGACAATAATAAGTGTAATGTTTCTCTAACAGATCAATGTTAATAAGTCTGGTGTTTTCTCTAAGTTAGATATTAATAAGTGTAGTGTTTTCTCTGACAGTTAGATATTAATAGGTGTAGTGTTTTCCTTAGCAGTTAGATATAAATTAGCAATGTAGTGTTTTCCTTAACAGTTAGATATTAATAAGTGAAGTGTTTTTCTCTAACAGATATTAAGAGGTGTAGTGTTTTGTCTTAAAGTTAGATATTAATAAGTGTAGTATTTCTCTAACACATATTAAAAGAGTGTAGAGTTTTTTCTCAAACAGTTAAGTATTAATAAGTTGTAGTGTTTTTCTCTAACAGAGTATTAATAAGTGTGAGTGTTTTATAAGGAGTTAGATAATAATAAGTGTAGTGTTTTTCTCCTAACAGTTTACATATTAATAAGTAAAGTGTTTTTTCTCTAACGAGATATTAGAGGTGTAGTGTTTTTTTGTCTAACAGTTAGATATTAATAAGGTGTAGTATTTTCTCTAACACATATTAAAAAAATAGTGTTTTCTCTAACAGTTAGATATTAATAATAAGTGTAGTGTTTTGTCTAATAGATATTAATAGGTGTAGTGTTTTCTCTAACCGTTAAGTATTAATAATAAGTGTAGTAGTTTCTCTAACAGATATTAATAAGTGTAGTGTTTTCTCTAACAGTTAGATATTAATAAGAACAATTATTTTCTCTAACAGTTAAGTAATAATAGTAATGTAGTGTTTTCTCTAACAGTTAGATATTAATAAAGAGTGAGTGTTTTCTCTAACAGATATTAATAAGTGTAATTATATTTTTCTCTACAGTTAGATATGTAATAAGAGTAATATTTTTTTCTAACAGCAGGTATTTAATAAGTGTAATTTTTTCTCTAAGAGTTAGATAATAATGTAAGTGTAGTTTTATCTCCTAACAGATATTAATAAGTGTAGTGTTTTCTCTAACAGTTACATAATTAATAGAGTGGAAGTATTTTCTCTAACAGAGATATTAATAAGTGTAGTGTTTTTCTCTAGGAGAACAGATAATAATAAAAGTAGTACTTTCTCTAACAGTTAGAAATATTAATAAGTAAGCAGGTATTTTTCTGCTTTAACAGATATTAATAGTGTAAGTAATTTTTCTCTAACAGTTAGATAATGGCAGGTGCTTAGTGGTTTCCCCTAACAGTTAAGATTTTTATTAATAGTGTAGTATTTTCTCTCTAACAGATATCAATAGGTGTAGGGTTTTTCTCTCAGAGGCATTGGGGCTTAATAAATGTTGTGTTTCTCTCTAACAGATTAGACGATGTTAACAGAGGGTGTAGTGTTTTTCTCAACAGTTAGAATGTGTGTAGGTGTGAGTGTTTTCTCTAACAGTTAGATATTAATAGGTGCTAGTGTTTTCTCTACCATCAGTTAGTATATTAATAGGGTGCAGTGTTTTCTCTCTAACAGTTAGGTATTAATAGGGTGTAAGTGTTTTCTCTAACCAGATATGGTAGTTGTAGTGTTTTCCTAACAGTTAGATATTAATAGAATTGTAGTATTTTTCTCTAACAGATGGTAATTGGTAGTGTATGCCAGTGTTTTCTAACAGATATGTAAGAATAATTGCTGAGTATTTTTTTCTCTATCAGTTAAATATAATATTATAAGTGTAGTATTTTCTTTAACAGTTAGATATTAATAAGTGTAATGTTTTTTCCTCAACAGATATTAAAAGGAATTATGAGTATTCACTCTAGTAGATGCCAATAAGTGCAGTGTTTTTCTCTAACAGTTAGATATTAATAGAGTGTGAGTTTAACCTCTAACAGTTAGATATAATAGATATTGTAAAGTAGTGTTTTCTCTATCAGTTAGATATTAATAGAGTGCAGTGTTTTTTCTAACAGTTAGGTATTAATAATAAGTGCTTTTTTTCTCTAACAGATATTAATAATTGTAGTATTTTCTAACAGTTAGATATTAATAAGTGTAGTATTTTCTCTAACAGATATTATATAGGTGCAGTGTTTTCTCTAACAGATATTGTAGTTTGTGAGTATTTTTTCCCAACAGTTAGATATTAATAGCTAATTGTATTAAGTAGTTTTCTCTCTAACAGATATTAATAAGTGTAATGTTTTTCTCTAACAGATATTAAGAGGTGTAATATTTTCTCTCTATCAGTTAAATGTAGTAATAATACCAAAATTATGAGTATTTTTCTCTAACAGTTAGATATTAATAAGTGTGAGGTGTTTTCTCTAACAGTTATATATATTAATAAAGTGCTTAGTGTTTTCTCTAACAGATACTACTTATGAGTGTAGTGTTTTCTCTTCTGTAACAGAAGATATTAATAAGTGTAGTGTTTTCTCTAACAAGATATTAATAAGAGTAGTTTTTTTTAGCATCTTGATGATATTAGCCAAATTGTAGTGTTTTTCTCTAACAGATAGACAATAAGAGGTGTAGTTTTTTTTTAGCATTTAGATATTAATAAATTGTAGTGTTTTCTCTCTAACAGATATTTATTAGGTATAGAGAGTTATCTGTAGCACTTAAATATTAATAGAGGTGTAGTGTTTTTCTCTCTAACAGTTATATATTAGTATGTGAGTGTTTTTTTTTCTCTAACAGTTAGATATTAATAAGTCCTAGTGTGTTTCTATCTAACAGTTAGATATTAATAGGTGTAGTGTTTTTCTCTAACAGTTAGATATTAATAGAGTGTCTCGTGTTTTCTCTAATAGATAAAAAGAGGTAATGAGTGATTTTCTCTCTATGAGGATACTATAGTAGTTATTGTATTTTTTCTCTAACGGTTAGATAATAACTAAGGTGTAGAGTGTTCTTTCTACAGACATTAATAAGTAATGTGAAATTGTAGTTACTCCACAACAGTTAGAATTATTTTTAAATTGCTTGAGTGTTTTTCTCTAACAGATTTAGATGTTAGTAAGTCTAGTGTTTTTTGTATCTAACAGTTAGATATTGTAATAGGTGTAGTATTTTCTCTAACAGAGATTAGATATGTATGTGTTAATGTTTTCTCTAACCAGATACTGGAGGTGCTAAAAGAAATTGTAGAGTGATGACTAGTTAGCTCTAACAGTTAGGATAACTAACAGTGTGGAATGTAATAAGTGTAGTGTTTTCTCTAGCAGTTAGATAATAAGTGTAGTGTTTTCTCACAACAGGTGTAAGTATTCAGGCCCTTTGAGTGACTTACAACAAATTTAGTGTTTTAATAAATTATGTAGTGTTTTCTAGCAGATCGCGTATGTAAGTGCTCAGTGTTTTCTCTCTTAACGAGATTCGGTAAATAATAAGAATTAAGATTAGTTTTTCCTAACAGTTCAGATGTTAATAAGTCATTTTCTCTAACATTAGATATTGTGTGGTGTTTTGACAGTTAGATATTAATGGTGTAGTGTTTTCCTTAACAGTTAGATATTAATAAGTGTAGTGTTTTCCTATGTGGCCAGTTATAGATATGACAAGTATTTTCTCTAGAAGATATTAATAAGAGTAGTGTTTGTCTAACAGTTTAGATGTGTTCTAATAGAGGGTGTAGTATTTTCTCTAACTTTTTATATGTAAAAGTGTAGTGTTTTCTCTAACAGAATTTGGAGTATTTAATAGAGTATGAGTGTTTTTTCTCTAATAGATGGATAATAGATTAGCCAGTGGTAGTTCTCTAACTGTTATTTAACTAATATTAGAGTGTAATAGTGTTTTCTCTAACAGATATTAATAGGTGGAGTGTTTTTTCTCTAACAGTTAGAAGATGGATAAATTGAAATTTGTTTTCTCTAACAGTTAGATATTAATAGGGTGTAAGAGTTTTTCTCCTAACTGGTGCATATTAATAAG
>NW_027467777.1:2151337-2198767 GCF_004210375.1 Tachypleus tridentatus
TAATAAACATTACCAAGTAGTAATAAACATTACCAAGTAGTAATAAACATTACCAAGTAGTAATAAACATTACCAAGTAGTAATAAACATTACCAAGTAGTAATAAACATTACCAAGTAGTAATAAACATTACCAAGTAGTAATAAACATTACCAAGTAGTAATAAACATTACCAAGTAGTAATAAACATTACCAAGTAGTAATAAACATTACCAAGTAGTAATAAACATTACCAAGTAGTAATAAACATTACCAAGTAGTAATAAACATTACCAAGTAGTAATAAACATTACCAAGTAGTAATAAACATTACCAAGTAGTAATAAACATTACCAAGTAGTAATAAACATTACCAAGTAGTAATAAACATTACCAAGTAGTAATAAACATTACCAAGTAGTAATAAACATTACCAAGTAGTAATAAACATTACCAAGTAGTAATAAACATTACCAAGTAGTAATAAACATTACCAAGTAGTAATAAACATTACCAAGTAGTAATAAACATTACCAAGTAGTAATAAACATTACCAAGTAGTAATAAACATTACCAAGTAGTAATAAACATTACCAAGTAGTAATAAACATTACCAAGTAGTAATAAACATTACCAAGTAGTAATAAACATTACCAAGTAGTAATAAACATTACCAAGTAGTAATAAACATTACCAAGTAGTAATAAACATTACCAAGTAGTAATAAACATTACCAAGTAGTAATAAACATTACCAAGTAGTAATAAACATTACCAAGTAGTAATAAACATTACCAAGTAGTAATAAACATTACCAAGTAGTAATAAACATTACCAAGTAGTAATAAACATTACCAAGTAGTAATAAACATTACCAAGTAGTAATAATAAACATTACCAAGTAGTAATAAACATTACCAAGTAGTAATAAACATTACCAAGTAGTAATAAACATTACCAAGTAGTAATAAACATTACCAAGTTATAAACATTAGTAATAAACATTACCAAGTAGTAATAAACATTACCAAGTAGTAATAAACATTACCAAGTAGTAATAAACATAAACATTACCAAGTAGTAATAAACATTACCAAGTAGTAATAAACATTACCAAGTAGTAATAAACATAATACCAAGTAGTAATAAACATTACCAAGTAGTAATAAACATTACCAAGTAGTAATAAACATTACCAAGTAGTAATAAACATTACCAAGTAGTAATAAACATTACCAAGTAGTAATAAACATTACCAAGTAGTAATAAACATTACCAAGTAGTAATAAACATTACCAAGTAGTAATAAACATTACCAAGTAGTAATAAACATTACCAAGTAGTAATAAACATTACCAAGTAGTAATAAACATTACCAAGTAGTAATAAACATTACCAAGTAGTAATAAACATTACCAAGTAGTAATAAACATTACCAAGTAGTAATAAACATTACCAAGTAGTAATAAACATTACCAAGTAGTAATAAACATTACCAAGTAGTACTTATAAACATTACCAAGTAGTAATAAACATTACCAAGTAGTAATAAACATTACCAAGTAGTAATAAACATTACCAAGTAGTAATAAACATTACCAAGTAGTAATAAACATTAAGTAGTAATAAAAGTAGTAATAAACATTACCAAGTAGTAATAAACATTACCAAGTAGTAATAAACATTACCAAGTAGTAATAAACATTACCAAGTAGTAATAAACATTACCAAGTAGTAATAAACATTACCAAGTAGTAATAAACATTACCAAGTAGTAATAAACATTACCAAGTAGTAATAAACATTACCAAGTAGTAATAAACATTACCAAGTAGTAATAAACATTACCAAGTAGTAATAAACATTACCAAGTAGTAATAAACATTACCAAGTAGTAATAAACATTACCAAGTAGTAATAAACATTACCAAAGTAATAAATAAAGTAGTAATAAACATTACCAAGTAGTAATAAACATTACCAAGTAGTAATAAAACATTACCAAGTAGTAATAAACATTACCAAGTAAACATTCACCAATAATAAACATTACCAAAGTAGTAATAAACATTACCAAGTAGTAATAAACATTACCAAGTGGTAATAAACATTACCAAGTGGTAATAAACATTACCAAGTAGTAATAAACCATTACCAAGTAGTAATAAACAGTAGTAATAGTAGTAATAAACATTACAAGTAGTAATAAACATTACCAAAGTAGTAATAAACATTACCAAGTAGTAATAAACATTACCAAGTAGTAATAAACATTACCAAGTAGTAATAAACATTACCAAGTGGTAATAAACATTACCAAGTAGTAATAAACATTACCAAAGTAGTAATAAACATTACCAAGTAGTAATAAACATTACCAAGTAGTAATAAACATTACCAAGTAGTAATAAACATTACCAAAGTAATAAACATTACCAAGTAGTAATAAACATTACAAGTAGTAATAAACATTAAGTAGTAATAAACATTACCAAGTAGTAATAAACATTACCAAGTAGTAATAAACATTACCAAGTAGTAATAAACATTACCAAGTAATAAACATTACCAAGTAGTAATAAACATTACCAAGTAGTAATAAACATTACCAAGTAGTAATAAACATTACCAAGTAGTAATAAACATTACCAAGTAGTAATAAACATTACCAAGTAGTAATAAACATTACCAAGTAGTAATAAACATTACCAAGTAGTAATAAACATTACCAAGTAGTAATAAACATTACCAAGTAGTAATAAACATTACCAAGTAGTAATAAACATTACCAAGTAGTAATAAACATTACCAAGTAGTAATAAACATTACCAAGTAGTAATAAACATTACCAAGTAGTAATAAACATTACCAAGTAGTAATAAACATTACCAAGTAGTAATAAACATTACCAAGTAGTAATAAACATTACCAAGTAGTAATAAACATTACCAAGTAGTAGTAATAAACATTACCAAGTAGTAATAAACATTACCATTACCAAGTAGTAATAAACATTACCAAAGTAGTAATAAACATTACCAAGTAGTAATAAACATTACCAAGTAGTAATAAACATTACCAAGTAGTAATAAACATTACCAAAGTAATAAACATTACCAAGTAGTAATAAACATTACCAAGTAGTAATAAACATTACCAAGTAGTAATAAACATTACCAAGTAGTAATAAACATTACCAAGTAGTAATAAACATTACCAAGTAGTAATAAACATTACCAAGTAGTAATAAACATTACCAAGTAGTAATAAACATTACCAAGTAGTAATAAACATTACCAAGTAGTAATAAACATTACCAAGTAGTAATAAACATTACCAAGTAGTAATAAACATTACCAAGTAGTAATAAACATTACCAAGTAGTAATAAACATTACCAAGTAGTAATAAACATTACCAAGTAGTAATAAACATTACCAAGTAGTAATAAACATTACCAAGTAGTAATAAACATTACCAAGTAGTAATAAACATTACCAAGTAGTAATAAACATTAGTAATAAACATTACCAAGTAGTAATAAACATTACCAAGTAGTAATAAACATTACCAAGTAGTAATAAACATTACCAAGTAGTAATAAACATTACCAAGTAGTAATAAACATTACCAAGTAGTAATAAACATTACCAAGTAGTAATAAACATTACCAAGTAGTAATAAACATTACCAAGTAGTAATAAACATTACCAAGTGGTAATAAAGTAATAAACATTACCAAGTAGTAATAAACATTACCAAGTAGTAATAAACACAGTAATAAAGTTACCAAGTAGTAATAAACATTACCAAGTAGTAATAAACATTACCAATAAACATTAGTAATAAACATTACCAAGTAGTAATAAACATTACCAAGTAGTAATAAACATTACCAAGTAGTAATAAACATTACCAAGTAGTAATAAACATTACCAAAGTAGTAATAAACATTACCAAGTAGTAATAAACATTACCAAGTAGTAATAAACATTACCAAGTACCAAGTAGTAATAAACATTACCAAGTAGTAATAAACATTACCAAGTAGTAATAAAATTAGTAATAAACATTACCAAGTAGTAATAAACATTACCAAGTAGTAATAAACATTACCAAGTAGTAATAAACATTACCAAGTAATAAACATTACCAAGTAGTAATAAACATTACCAAGTAGTAATAAACATTACCAAGTAGTAATAAACATTACCAAGTAGTAATAAACATTACCAAGTAGTAATAAACATTACCAAGTACCAAGTAGTAATAAACATTACCAAGTAGTAATAAACATTACCAAGTAGTAATAAACATTACCATTACCAAGTAGTAATAAACATTACCAAGTAGTAATAAACATTACCAAGTAGTAATAAACATTACCAAGTAGTAATAAACATTACCAAGTAGTAATAAACATTACAAGTAGTAATAAACATTACCAAGTAGTAATAAACATTACCAAGTAGTAATAAACATTACCAATTACCAAGTGGTAATAAACATTACCAAGTAGTAATAAACATTACCAAGTAGTAATAAACATTACCAAGTAGTAATAAACATTACCAAGTAGTAATAAACATTACCAAGTAGTAATAAACATTACCAAGTAGTAATAAACATTACCAAGTAGTAATAAACATTACCAAGTAGTAATAAACATTACCAAGTAGTAATAAACATTACCAAGTAATAAACATTAGTAATAATAAACATTACCAAGTAGTAATAAACATTACCAAGTAGTAATAAACATTACCAAGTAGTAATAAACATTACCAAGTAGTAATAAACATTACCAAGTAGTAATAAACATTACCAAGTAGTAATAAACATTACCAAGTAGTAATAAACATTACCAAGTAGTAATAAACATTACCAAGTAATAAACATTAGTAATAAACATTACCAAGTAGTAATAAACATTACCAAGTAGTAATAAACATTACCAAGTAGTAATAAACATTACCAAGTAGTAATAAACATTACCAAGTAGTAATAAACATTACCAAGTAGTAATAAACATTACCAAGTAGTAATAAACATTACCAAGTAGTAATAAACATTACCAAGTAGTAATAAACATTACCAAGTAGTAATAAACATTACCAAGTAGTAATAAACATTACCAAGTAGTAATAAACATTACCAAGTAGTAATAAACATTACCAAGTAGTAATAAACATTACCAAGTAGTAATAAACATTACCAAGTAGTAATAAACATTACCAAGTAGTAATAAACATTACCCAGTAATAAACATTACCAAGTAGTAATAAACATTACCAAGTAGTAATAAACATTACCAAGTAGTAATAAACATTACCAAGTAGTAATAAACATTACCAAGTAGTAATAAACATTACCAAGTAGTAAACATTACCAAGTAGTAATAAACATTACCAAGTAGTAATAAACATTACCAAGTAGTAATAAACATTACCAAGTAGTAATAAACATTACCAAGTAGTAATAAACATTACCAAGTAGTAATAAACATTACCAAGTAGTAATAAACATTACCAAGTAGTAATAAACATTACCAAGTAGTAATAAACATTACCAAGTAGTAATAAACATTACCAAGTAATAAACATTACCAAAGTAATAAACATTACCAAGTAGTAATAAACATTACCAAGTAGTAATAAACATTACCAAGTAGTAATAAACATTACCAAGTAGTAATAAACATTACCAAGTAGTAATAAACATTACCAAGTAATAAACATTACCAAGTAGTAATAAACATTACCAAGTAGTAATAAACATTACCAAGTAGTAATAAACATTACCAAGTAGTAATAAACATTACCAAGTAGTAATAAACATTACCAAGTAGTAATAAACATTACCAAGTAGTAATAAACATTACCAAGTAGTAATAAACATTACCAAGTAGTAATAAACATTACCAAGTAAGTAGTAATAAACATTACCAAGTAGTAATAAACATTACCAAGTAGTAATAAACATTACCAAGTAGTAATAAACATTACCAAGTAGTAATAAACATTACCAAAGTAATAAACATTAGTAATAAACATTACCAAGTAGTAATAAACATTACCAAGTAGTAATAAACATTACCAAAGTAGTAATAAACATTACCAAGTAGTAATAAACATTACCAAGTAGTAATAAACATTACCAAGTAGTAATAAACATTACCAAGTAGTAATAAACATTACCAAGTAGTAATAAACATTACCAAGTAGTAATAAACATTACCAAGTAGTAATAAACATTACCAAGTAGTAATAAACATTACCAAGTAGTAATAAACATTACCAAGTAGTAATAAACATTACCAAGTAGTAATAAACATTACCAACAGTAATAAACATTACCAAGTAGTAATAAACATTACCAAGTAGTAATAAACATTACCAAGTAGTAATAAACATTACCAAGTAGTAATAAACATTACCAAGTAGTAATAAACATTACCAAGTAGTAATAAACATTACCAAGTAGTAATAAACATTACCAAGTAGTAATAAACATTACCAAGTAGTAATAAACATTACCAAGTAGTAATAAACATTACCAAGTAGTAATAAACATTACCAAGTAGTAATAAACATTACCAAGTAGTAATAAACATTACCAAGTAGTAATAAACATTACCAAGTAGTAATAAACATTACCAAGTAGTAATAAACATTACCAAGTAGTAATAAACATTACCAAGTAGTAATAAACATTACCAAGTAGTAATAAACATTACCAAGTAGTAATAAACATTACCAAGTAGTAATAAACATTACCAAGTAGTAATAAACATTACCAAGTAGTAATAAACATTACCAAGTAGTAATAAACATTACCAAGTAGTAATAAACATTACCAAGTAGTAATAAACATTACCAAGTAGTAATAAACATTACCAAGTAGTAATAAACATTACCAAGTAGTAATAAACATTACCAAGTAGTAATAAACATTACCAAGTAGTAATAAACATTACCAAGTAGTAATAAACATTACCAAGTAGTAATAAACATTACCAAGTAGTAATAAACATTACCAAGTAGTAAAACATTACCAAGTAGTAATAAACATTACCAAGTAGTAATAAACATTACCAAGTAGTAATAAACATTACCAAGTAGTAATAAACATTACCAAGTAGTAATAAACATTACCAAGTAGTAATAAACATTACCAAGTAGTAATAAACATTACCAAGTAGTAATAAACATTACCAAGTAGTAATAAACATTACCAAGTAGTAATAAACATTACCAAGTAGTAATAAACATTACCAAGTAGTAATAAACATTACCAAGTAGTAATAAACATTACCAAGTAGTAATAAACATTACCAAGTAGTAATAAACATTACCAAGTAGTAATAAACATTACCAAGTAGTAATAAACATTACCAAGTAGTAATAAACATTACCAAGTAGTAATAAACATTACCAAGTAGTAATAAACATTACCAAGTAGTAATAAACATTACCAAGTAGTAATAAACATTACCAAGTAGTAATAAACATTAGTAGTAATAAACATTAGTAGTAATAAACATTACCAAGTAGTAATAAACATTACCAAGTAGTAATAAACATTACCAAGTAGTAATAAACATTACCAAGTAGTAATAAACATTACCAAGTAGTAATAAACATTACCAAGTAGTAATAAACATTACCAAGTAGTAATAAACATTACCAAGTAGTAATAAACATTACCAAGTAGTAATAAACATTACCAAGTAGTAATAAACATTACCAAGTAGTAATAAACATTACCAAAGTAGTAATAAACATTACCAAGTAGTAATAAACATTACCAAGTAGTAATAAACATTACCAAAGTAGTAATAAACATTACCAAGTAGTAATAAACATTACCAAGTAGTAATAAACATTACCAAGTAGTAATAAACATTACCAAGTAGTAATAAACATTACCAAGTAGTAATAAACATTACCAAGTAGTAATAAACATTACCAAGTAGTAATAAACATTACCAAGTAGTAATAAACATTACCAAGTAGTAATAAACATTACCAAGTAGTAATAAACATTACCAAGTAGTAATAAACATTACCAAGTAGTAATAAACATTACCAAGTAGTAATAAACATTACCAAGTAGTAATAAACATTACCAAGTAGTAATAAACATTACCAAGTAGTAATAAACATTACCAAGTAGTAATAAACATTACCAAGTAGTAATAAACATTACCAAGTAGTAATAAACATTACCAAGTAGTAATAAAATACCAAGTAGTAAACATTACCAAGTAGTAATAAACATTACCAAGTAGTAATAAACATTACCAAGTAGTAATAAACATTACCAAGTAGTAATAAACATTACATTACCAAGTAGTAATAAACATTACCAAGTAGTAATAAACATTACCAAGTAGTAATAAACATTACCAAGTAGTAATAAACATTACCAAGTAGTAATAAACATTACCAAGTAGTAATAAACATTACCAAGTAGTAATAAACATTACCAAGTAGTAATAAACATTACCAAGTAGTAATAAACATTACCAAGTAGTAATAAACATTACCAAGTAGTAATAAACATTACCAAGTAGTAATAAACATTACCAAGTAGTAATAAACATTACCAAGTAAGTAGTAATAAACATTACCAAGTAGTAATAAACATTACCAAGTAGTAATAAACATTACCAAGTAGTAATAAACATTACCAAGTAGTAATAAACATTACCAAGTAGTAATAAACATTACCAAGTAGTAATAAACATTACCAAGTAGTAATAAACATTACCAAGTAGTAATAAACATTACCAAGTAGTAATAAACATTACCAAGTAGTAATAAACATAATAAACATTACCAAGTAGTAATAAACATTACCAAGTAGTAATAAACATTACCAAGTAGTAATAAACATTACCAAGTAGTAATAAACATTACCAAGTAGTAATAAACATTACCAAGTAGTAATAAACATTACCAAGTAGTAATAAACATTACCAAGTAGTAATAAACATTACCAAGTAGTAATAAACATTACCAAGTAGTAATAAACATTACCAAGTAGTAATAAACATTACCAAGTAGTAATAAACATTACCAAGTAGTAATAAACATTACCAAGTAGTAATAAACATTACCAAGTAGTAATAAACATTACCAAGTAGTAATAAACATTACCAAGTAGTAATAAACATTACCAAGTAGTAATAAACATTACCAAGTAGTAATAAACATTACCAAGTAGTAATAAACATTACCAGTAGTAATAAACATTACCAAGTAGTAATAAACATTACCAAGTAGTAATAAACATTACCAAGTAGTAATAAACATTACCAAGTAGTAATAAACATTACCAAGTAGTAATAAACATTACCAAGTAGTAATAAACATTACCAAGTAGTAATAAACATTACCAAAGTAATAAACATTACCAAGTAGTAATAAACATTACCAAGTAGTAATAAACATTACCAAGTAGTAATAAACATTACCAAGTAGTAATAAACATTACCAAGTAGTAATAAACATTACCAAGTAGTAATAAACATTACCAAGTAGTAATAAACATTACCAAGTAGTAATAAACATTACCAAGTAGTAATAAACATTACCAAGTAGTAATAAACATTACCAAGTAGGTAATAAAACATTACCAAGTAGTAATAAACATTACCAAGTAGTAATAAACATTACCAAGTAGTAATAAACATTACCAAGTAGTAATAAACATTACCAAGTAGTAATAAACATTACCAAGTAGTAATAAACATTACCAAGTAGTAATAAACATTACCAAGTAGTAATAAACATTACCAAGTAGTAATAAACATTACCAAGTAGTAATAAACATTACCAAGTAGTAATAAACATTACCAAGTAGTAATAAACATTACCAAGTAGTAATAAACATTACCAAGTAGTAATAAACATTACCAAGTAGTAATAAACAAAGTAGTTAAACATTACCAAGTAGTAATAAACATTACCAAGTAGTAATAAACATTACCAAGTAGTAATAAACATTACCAAGTAGTAATAAACATTACCAAGTAGTAATAAACATTACCAAGTAGTAATAAACATTACCAAGTAGTAATAAACATTACCAAGTAGTAATAAACATTACCAAGTAGTAATAAACATTACCAAGTAGTAATAAACATTACCAAGTAGTAATAAACATTACCAAGTAGTAATAAACATTACCAAGTAGTAATAAACATTACCAAGTAGTAATAAACATTACCAAGTAGTAATAAACATTACCAAGTAGTAATAAACATTACCAAGTAGTAATAAACATTACCAAGTAGTAATAAACATTACCAAGTAGTAATAAACATTACCAAGTAGTAATAAACATTACCAAGTAGTAATAAACATTACCAAGTAGTAATAAACATTACCAAGTAGTAATAAACATTACCAAGTAGTAATAAACATTACCAAGTAGTAATAAACATTACCAAGTAGTAATAAACATTACCAAGTAGTAATAAACATTACCAAGTAGTAATAAACATTACCAAGTAGTAATAAAATAAACATAAACCATTACCAAGTAGTAATAAACATTACCAAGTAGTAATAAACATTACCAAGTAGTAATAAACATTACCAAGTAGTAATAAACATTACCAAGTAGTAATAAACATTACCAAGTAGTAATAAACATTACCAAGTAGTAATAAACATTACCAAGTAGTAATAAACATTACCAAGTAGTAATAAACATTACCAAGTAGTAATAAACATTACCAAGTAGTAATAAACATTACCAAGTAGTAATAAACATTACCAAGTAGTAATAAACATTACCAAGTAGTAATAAACATTACCAAGTAGTAATAAACATTACCAAGTAGTAATAAACATTACCAAGTAGTAATAAACATTACCAAGTAGTAATAAACATTACCAAGTAGTAATAAACATTACCAAGTGGTAATAATAAACATTACCAAGTAGTAATAAACATTACCAAGTAGTAATAAACATTACCAAGTAGTAATAAACATTACCAAGTAGTAATAAACATTACCAAGTAGTAATAAACATTACCAAGTAGTAATAAACATTACCAAGTAGTAATAAACATTACCAAGTAGTAATAAACATTATAAAAGTAGTAATAAACATTACCAAGTAGTAATAAACATTACCAAGTAGTAATAAACATTACCAAGTAGTAATAAACATTACCAAGTAGTAATAAACATTACCAAGTAGTAATAAACATTACCAAGTAGTAATAAACATTACCAAGTAGTAATAAACATTACCAAGTAGTAATAAACATTACCAAGTAGTAATAAACATTACCAAGTAGTAATAAACATTACCAAGTAGTAATAAACATTACCAAGTAGTAATAAACATTACCAAGTAGTAATAAACATTACCAAGTAGTAATAAACATTACCAAGTAGTAATAAACATTACCAAGTAGTAATAAACATTATCAAGTAGTAATAAACATTACCAACTAGTAATAAACATTACCAAGTAGTAATAGTAATAAACATTAAACATTACCAAGTAGTAATAAACATTACCAAGTAGTAATAAACATTACCAAGTAGTAATAAACATTAGTAGTAATAAACCAAGTAGTAATAAACATTACCATGTAATAATAAACATTAGCAGTAATAAACATTACCAAGTAGTAATAAACATTACCAAGTAATAATAAACATTACCAAGTAGTAATAAACATTACCAAGTAGTAATAAACATTACCAAGTAGTAATAAACATTACCAAGTAGTAATAAACATTACCAAGTAGTAATAAACATTACCAAGTAGTAATAAACATTACCAAGTAGTAATAAACATTACCAAGTAGTAATAAACATTACCAAGTAGTAATAAACATTACCAAGTAGTAATAAACATTACCAAGTAGTAATAAACATTACCAAGTAGTAATAAACATTACCAAGTAGTAATAAACATTACCAAGTAGTAATAAACATTACCAAGTAGTAATAAACATTACCAAGTAGTAATAAACATTACCAAGTAGTAATAAACATTACCAAGTAGTAATAAACATTACCAAGTAGTAATAAACATTACCAAGTAGTAATAAACATTACCAAGTAGTAATAAACATTACCAAGTAGTAATAAACATTACCAAGTAGTAATAAACATTACCAAGTAGTAATAAACATTACCAAGTAGTAATAAACATTACCAAGTAGTAATAAACATTACCAAGTAGTAATAAACATTACCAAGTAGTAATAAACATTACCAAGTAGTAATAAACATTACCAAGTAGTAATAAACATTACCAAGTAGTAATAAACATTACCAAGTAGTAATAAACATTACCAAGTAGTAATAAACATTACCAAGTAGTAATAAACATTACCAAGTAAGTAATAAACATTACCAAGTAGTAATAAACATTACCAAGTAGTAATAAACATTACCAAGTAGTAATAAACATTACCAAGTAGTAATAAACATTACCAAGTAGTAATAAACATTACCAAGTAGTAATAAACATTACCAAGTAGTAATAAACATTACCAAGTAGTAATAAACATTACCAAGTAGTAATAAACATTACCAAGTAGTAATAAACATTACCAAGTAGTAATAAACATTACCAAGTAGTAATAAACATTACCAAGTAGTAATAAACATTACCAAGTAGTAATAAACATTACCAAGTAGTAATAAACATTACCAAGTAGTAATAAACATTACCAAGTAGTAATAAACATTACCAAGTAGTAATAAACATTACCAAGTAGTAATAAACATTACCAAGTAGTAATAAACATTACCAAGTAGTAATAAACATTACCAAGTAGTAATAAACATTACCAAGTAGTAATAAACATTACCAAGTAGTAATAAACATTACCAAGTAGTAATAAACATTACCAAAGTAAAGTAATAAACATTACCAAGTAGTAATAAACATTACCAAGTAGTAATAAACATTACCAAGTAGTAATAAACATTACCAAGTAGTAATAAACATTACCAAGTAGTAATAAACATTACCAAGTAGTAATAAACATTACCAAGTAGTAATAAACATTACCAAGTAGTAATAAACATTACCAAGTAGTAATAAACATTACCAAGTAGTAATAAACATTACCAAGTAGTAATAAACATTACCAAGTAGTAATAAACATTACCAAGTAGTAATAAACATTACCAAGTAGTAATAAACATTACCAAGTAGTAATAAACATTACCAAGTAGTAATAAACATTACCAAGTAGTAATAAACATTACCAAGTAGTAATAAACATTACCAAGTAGTAATAAACATTACCAAGTAGTAATAAACATTACCAAGTAGTAATAAACATTACCAAGTAGTAATAAACATTACCAAGTAGTAATAAACATTACCAAGTAGTAATAAACATTACCAAGTAGTAATAAACATTACCAAGTAGTAATAAACATTACCAAGTAGTAATAAACATTACCAAGTAGTAATAAACATTACCAAGTAGTAATAAACATTACCAAGTAGTAATAAACATTACCAAGTAGTAATAAACATTACCAAGTAGTAATAAACATTACCAAGTAGTAATAAACATTACCAAGTAGTAATAAACATTACCAAGTAGTAATAAACATTACCAAGTAATAAACATTACCAAGTAGTAATAAACATTACCAAGTAGTAATAAACATTACCAAGTAGTAATAAACATTACCAAGTAGTAATAAACATTACCAAGTAGTAATAAACATTACCAAGTAGTAATAAACATTACCAAGTAGTAATAAACATTACCAAGTAGTAATAAACATTACCAAGTAGTAATAAACATTACCAAGTAATAAACATTACCAAGTAATAAATAAACAGTTATAAACCAAGTAGTAATAAACATTACCAAGTAGTAATAAACATTACCAAGTAGTAATAAACATTACCAAGTAGTAATAAACATTACCAAGTAGTAATAAACATTACCAAGTAGTAATAAAAGTAGTAATAAACATTACCAAGTAGTAATAAACATTACCAAGTAGTAATAAACATTACCAAGTAGTAATAAACATTACCAAGTAGTAATAAACATTACCAAGTAGTAATAAACATTACCAAGTAGTAATAAACATTACCAAGTAGTAATAAACATTACCAAGTAGTAATAAACATTACCAAGTAGTAATAAACATTACCAAGTAGTAATAAACATTACCAAGTAGTAATAAACATTACCAAGTAGTAATAAACATTACCAAGTAGTAATAAACATTACCAAGTAGTAATAAACATTACCAAGTAGTAATAAACATTACCAAGTAGTAATAAACATTACCAAGTAGTAATAAACATTACCAAGTAGTAATAAACATTACCAAGTAGTAATAAACATTACCAAGTAGTAATAAACATTACCAAGTAGTAATAAACATTACCAAGTAGTAATAAACATTACCAAGTAGTAATAAACATTACCAAGTAGTAATAAACATTACCAAGTAGTAATAAACATTACCAAGTAGTAATAAACATTACCAAGTAGTAATAAACATTACCAAGTAGTAATAAACATTACCAAGTAGTAATAAACATTACCAAGTAGTAATAAACATTACCAAGTAGTAATAAACATTACCAAGTAGTAATAAACATTACCAAGTAGTAATAAACATTACCAAGTAGTAATAAACATTACCAAGTAGTAATAAACATTACCAAGTAGTAATAAACATTACCAAGTAGTAATAAACATTACCAAGTAGTAATAAACATTACCAAGTAGTAATAAACATTACCAAGTAGTAATAAACATTACCAAGTAGTAATAAACATTACCAAGTAGTAATAAACATTACCAAGTAGTAATAAACATTACCAAGTAGTAATAAACATTACCAAGTAGTAATAAACATTACCAAGTAGTAATAAACATTACCAAGTAATAATAAACATTACCAAGTAGTAATAAACATTACCAAGTAGTAATAAACATTACCAAGTAGTAATAAACATTACCAAGTAGTAATAAACATTACCAAGTAGTAATAAACATTACCAAGTAGTAATAAACATTACAGTAATAAACACCAAGTAGTAATAAACATTACCAAGTAGTAATAAACATTACCAAGTAGTAATAAACATTACCAAGTAGTAATAAACATTACCAAGTAGTAATAAACATTACCAAGTAGTAATAAACATTACCAAGTAGTAATAAACATTACCAAGTAGTAATAAACATTACCAAGTAGTAATAAACATTACCAAGTAGTAATAAACATTACCAAGTAGTAATAAACATTACCAAGTAGTAATAAACATTACCAAGTAATAAACATTACCAAGTAATAAACATTACCAAGTAGTAATAAACATTACCAAGTAGTAATAAACATTACCAAGTAGTAATAAACATTACCAAGTAGTAATAAACATTACCAAGTAGTAATAAACATTACCAAGTAGTAATAAACATTACCAAGTAGTAATAAACATTACCAAGTAGTAATAAACATTACCAAGTAGTAATAAACATTACCAAGTAATAATAAACATTACCAAGTAGTAATAAACATTACCAAGTAGTAATAAACATTACCAAGTAGTAATAAACATTACCAAGTAGTAATAAACATTACCAAGTAAACATTACCAATAAACATTACCAAGTAGTAATAAACATTACCAAGTAGTAATAAACATTACCAAGTAGTAATAAACATTACCAAGTAGTAATAAACATTATCAAGTAGTAATAAACATTACCAAGTAGTAATAAACATTACCAAGTAGTAATAAACATTACCAAGTAGTAATAAACATTACCAAGTAGTAATAAACATTACCAAGTAGTAATAAACATTACCAAGTAGTAATAAACATTACCAAGTAGTAATAAACATTACCAAGTAGTAATAAACATTACCAAGTAGTAATAAACATTACCAAGTAGTAAAAAAAATTAAAAAGTAGTAATAAACATTACCAAGTAGTAATAAACATTACCAAGTAGTAATAAACATTACCAAGTAGTAATAAACATTACCAAGTGGTAATAAACATTACCAAGTAGTAATAAACATTACCAAGTAGTAATAAACATTACCAAGTAGTAATAAACATTACCAAGTACTAATAAACATTACCAAGTAGTAATAAACATTACCAAGTAGTAATAAACATTACCAAGTAGTAATAAACATTACCAAGTAGTAATAAACATTACCAAGTAGTAATAAACATTACCAAGTAGTAATAAACATTACCAAGTAGTAATAAACATTACCAAGTAGTAATAAACATTATCAAGTAGTAATAAACATTACCAAGTAGTAATAAACATTACCAAGTAGTAATAAACATTACCAAGTATTAATAAACATTACCAAGTAGTAATAAACATTACCAAGTAGTAATAAACATTACCAAGTACTAATAAACATTTCCAAGTAGTAATAAACATTACCAAGTAGTAATAAACATTACCAAGTAGTAATAAACATTACCAAGTAGTAATAAACATTACCAAGTAGTAATAAACATTACCAAGTAGTAATAAACTTTACCAAGTTGTAATAAACATTATAAAGTAGTAATAAACGTTACCAAGTGGTAATAAACATTACCAAGTAGTAATAAACATTACCAAGTAGTAATAAACATTACCAAGTAGTAATAAACATTACCAAGTACTAATAAACATTACCAAGTAGTAATAAACATTACCAAGTACTTATAAACATTACCAAGTAGTAATAAACATTATGAAGTAGTAATAAACATTACCAAGTAATAATAAACATTACCAAGTAGTAATAAACATTACCAAGTAGTAATAAACATTACCAAGTAGTAATAAACATTACCAAGTAGTAATAAACATTACCAAGTAGTAATAAACATTACCAAGAAATAATAAACATTACCAAGTAGTAATAAACATTACCAAGTATTATAATAAACATTACCAAGTAGTAATAAACATTACCAAGTAGTAATAAACATTACCAAGTAGTAATATAAACATTACCAAGTAGTAATAAACATTACCAAGTAGTAATAAACATTACCAAGTAGTAATAAACATTACCAAGTAGTAATAAACATTACCAAGTAGTAATAAACATTACCAAGTACTTATAAACATTACCAAGTAGTAATAAACATTACCAAGTAGTAATAAACATTACCAAGTAGTAATAAACATTACCAAGTAGTAATAAACATTACCAAGTAGTAATAAACATTACCAAGTAGTAATAAACATTACCAAGTAGTAATAAACATTACCAAGTAGTAATAAACATTACCAAGTAGTAATAAACATTACCAAGTAGTAATAAACATTACCAAGTAGTAATAAACATTACCAAGTAGTAATAAACATTACCAAGTAAAGTAATAAACATTACCAAGTAGTAATAAACATTACCAAGTAGTAATAAACATTACCAAGTAGTAATAAACATTACCAAGTAGTAATAAACATTACCAAGTAGTAATAAACATTACCAAGTAGTAATAAACATTACCAAGTAGTAATAAACATTACCAAGTAGTAATAAACATTACCAAGTAGTAATAAACATTACCAAGTAGTAATAAACATTACCAAGTAGTAATAAACATTACCAAGTAGTAATAAAATTACCAAGTAATAAACATTAGCAGTAATAAACATTACCAAGTACTAATAAACATTACCAAGTAGTAATAAACTTTATCAAGTAATAATAAACATTACCAAGTAGTAATAAACATTACCAAGTAGTAATAAACATTAGCAAGTAGTAATAAACATTATAAAAGTAGTAATAAACATTACCAAGTAGTAATAAACATTACCAAGTAGTAATAAACATTACCAAGTAGTAATAAACATTACCAAGTGGTAATAAACATTACCAAGTAGTAATAAACATTACCAAGTAGTAATAAACATTACCAAGTAATAATAAACATTACCAAGTAGTAATAAACATTACCAAGTAGTAATAAACATTACCAAGTAGTAATAAACATTACCAAGTAGTAATAAACATTACCAAGTAGTAATAAACATTACCAAGTAGTAATAAACATTACCAAGTAGTAATAAACATTACCAAGTAGTAATAAACATTACCAAGTAGTAATAAACATTACCAAGTAGTAATAAACATTACCAAGTAGTAATAAACATTACCAAGTAGTAATAAACATTACCAAGTACTTATAAACATTACCAAGTAGTAATAAACATTACCAAGTAGTAATAAACATTACCAAGTAGTAATAAACATTACCAAGTAGTAATAAACATTACCAAGTAGTAATAAACATTACCAAGTAGTAATAAACATTACCAAGTAGTAATAAACATTACCAAGTAATAAACATTACCAAGTAGTAATAAACATTACCAAGTAGTAATAAACATTCCCAAGTAGTAATAAACATTAGCAAGTAGTAATAAACATTACCAAGTAGTAATAAACATTACCAAGTAGTAATAAACATTACCAAGTAGTAATAAACATTACCAAGTAGTAATAAACATTACCAAGTAGTAATAAACATTACCAAGTAGTAATAAACATTACCAAGTAGTAATAAACATTACCAAGTAGTAATAAACATTACCAAGTAGTAATAAACATTACCAAGTAGTAATAAACATTACCAAGTAGTAATAAACATTACCAAGTAGTAATAAACATTATCAAGTAGTAATAAACATTACCAAGTAGTAATAAACATTACCAAGTAGTAATAAACATTACCAAGTAGTAATAAACATTACCAAGTAGTAATAAACATTACCAAGTAGTAATAAACATTACCAAGTAGTAATAAACATTACCAAGTAGTAATAAACATTACCAAGTAGTAGTACTTATAAACATTAGTAGTAATAAACGTTACCAAGTAGTAATAAACATTACCAAGTAGTAATAAACATTACCAAGTAGTAATAAACATTACCAAGTAGTAATAAACATTACCAAGTACTAATAAACATTACCAAGTAGTAATAAACATTACCAAGTAGTAATAAACATTACCAAGTAGTAATAAACATTACCAAGTAGTAATAAACATTACCAAGTAGTAATAAACATTACCAAGTAGTAATAAACATTACCAAGTAGTAATAAACATTACCAAGTAGTAATAAACATTACCAAGTAGTAATAAACATTACCAAGTAGTAATAAACATTACCAAGTAGTAATAAACATTACCAATAAACATTACCAAGTAATAAACATTACCAAGTAGTAATAAACATTACCAAGTAGTAATAAACATTACCAAGTAGTAATAAACATTACCAAGTAGTAATAAACATTACCAAGTAGTAATAAACATTACCAAGTACTAATAAACATTACCAAGTAATAATAAACATTACCAAGTACTTATAAACATTACCAAGTAGTAATCAGATACCAATGTACAGTATGTGTTTCACCTTTAGATACCATTGTACACTATGTGTTTCACCTTTAGATACCAATGTACACTATGTCTTTCATCTTTAGATACGATTTAGATACACTATGTCTTTCACTTTTCTTGTGATAGAGAGAGACAGAGAAATATGTAATAATAAGTTATAGTATCGCTCTTTGTTTTATGTGCACGTCAATGAATATACAGAAATACACATATACATTTCTTTTGCTATAAATATATATAAAAAGAAATGACAAAAATACATTTTATATTTACCGACACGCCATGTAAGTGCTCGATATAAGAACATTTCATCAATCTTTACTAGGGTGATATCGACGTACAGACATCTCGCTTCACAGACATTTTAATACTTGTTAGTTTATCCTACATCGTAGTTACTTATGTTTAAACCTATAGCTACAACTCATTTAATGGTTTTATTTGCTGGTTGACGCTTGCGATAAAAACATATTTGAGAATTAATTGTGAGGAAAGACCAGCATTTTAAAAACAAACAATTTTTTTCACTTCGTACTAAGCCTATATCATAAGTTTTATAATAATAATACTGTTTCAGTGAGAATTCTGAAGAATGTTCTGATCTATTATAATGGCATTGGCTAGATTGCTACGAATCTTTAAAATTCACTGTACATGATGGTACAAAAGTTACAATAAATTCACAAACAATGTGAATAGTTATGGTTGACATATATGATATCATACAATTGGAATTAACGAAAACATTACCGAGATTGTTGAAACCACTATAATTATTGTTTATTTCCGCGTAACAAAAAATCAAAATATTTTCTAAATGAAATGTATCTGAGACGAATCTACAAGGGTTGACTTGGGTGTATATCCACTCTCTTTTTGATATTGTGTAAAAATAGGATTGGCTAGCAACCGCCCTAAAACCACCACTAGTAATATTTACTATCCTTCCACCCCCTGTACATAAAATGAAACAAACAATTTCATTTGTTTCTTTCCTTATGATCTTCCTTACTTAATTATTTCAATTGTTTCTCTGCTCGTGATCTTCCCTCACTTAATTATTTCAATTGTTTCTCTGCTCGTGATCTTCCTCACTTAATTATTTCATTTGTTTCTCTGCTCGTGATCTTCCTTACTTAATTATTTCAATTGTTTCTCTGCTCGTGATCTTCCTCACTTAATTATTTCAATTGTTTCTCTGCTTGTGATCTTCCTTACTTAATTATTTCAATTGTTTCTTAATTCACTTTTCATTTGTTTCTCTGCTCGTGATCTTCCTTACTTAATTATTTCAATTGTTTCTCTGCTCGTGATCTTCCTCACTTAATTATTTCAATTGTTTCTCTGCTTGTGATCTTCCTTACTTAATTATTTCAATTGTTTCTCTGCTCGTGATCTTCCTTACTTAATTATTTCATTTGTTTCTCTGCTCGTGATCTTCCTTACTTAATTATTTCAATTGTTTCTCTGCTCGTGATCTTCCTCACTTAATTATTTCAATTGTTTCTCTGCTTGTGATCTTCCTTACTTAATTATTTCAATTGTTTCTCTGCTTGTGATCTTCCTCACTTAATTATTTCAATTGTTTCTCTGCTCGTGATCTTCCTCACTTAATTATTTCAATTGTTTCTCTGCTCGTGATCTTCCTCACTTAATTATTTCAATTTTTCTCTGCTCGTGATCTTCCTTACTTAATTATTTCAATTGTTTCTCTGCTCGTGATCTTCTTCACTTAATTATTTCAATTGTTTCTCTGCTCGTGATCTTCCTTACTTAATTATTTCAATTGTTTCTCTGCTCGTGATCTTCCTCACTTAATTATTTCAATTGTTTCTCTGCTTGTGATCTTCCTTACTTAATTATTTCAATTGTTTCTCTGCTCGTGATTTTCCTTACTTAATTATTTCATTTGTTTCTCTGCTCGTGATCTTCCTTACTTAATTATTTCAATTGTTTCTCTGCTCGTGATCTTCCTCACTTAATTATTTCAATTGTTTCTCTGCTTGTGATCTTCCTTACTTAATTATTTCAATTGTTTCTCTGCTTGTGATCTTCCTCACTTAATTATTTCAATTGTTTCTCTGCTCGTGATCTTCCTCACTTAATTATTTCAATTGTTTCTCTGCTCGTGATCTTCCTCACTTAATTATTTCAATTTTTCTCTGCTCGTGATCTTCCTTACTTAATTATTTCAATTGTTTCTCTGCTCGTGATCTTCTTCACTTAATTATTTCAATTGTTTCTCTGCTCGTGATCTTCCTTACTTAATTATTTCAATTGTTTCTCTGCTCGTTATCTTCCTCACTTAATTATTTCAATTGTTTCTCTGCTCGTGATCTTCCTCACTTAATTATTTCAATTTTTCTCTGCTCGTGATCTTCCTTACTTAATTATTTCAATTGTTTCTCTACTTGTGATCTTCCTTACTTGGTTATCTCATTTTTTGTGTGATATTCCTTACTTGGTGTTTCTTTAAAGTTGGTTAAATAGTGAAAGCGAGAATGTTATTAGTTAACCAGTTCAACTCCGATTCAAATGAATCTAGCGTATTCTAGTTTTTGGCGTAAACGGATTCTGAATCCAGGGATCCATGACCTATGTTCCGTTGTCGCAACATCGCAATCCTTGAAGTCATTTCTACGTTATGAGAGTAGCAGTGAAATCTTACTATCCCATTATTCAGGTTCTCATAAGAGTTGACGTTAGATGCTAATGACTAGTTCACTGCTCTCTCAGTTCAAAAGAGGCAGCACAGATAAACCTTGTGCATCTTACCCTGAGCAAACAAACAAATCCTATCCCAAGGTAAGAACTAATTCGTATAAAATACTTAGATAGTAGGAAACTGAATAAACCAGTTTTTACTTCTGTTCTACTGTCAAGTAATGTACAATTCTGCCATTGGCGGTAAAAGAACTCAGGTAATAAACCATTTGATAGTTACCGAAACAAAAATATGTGAGTTATACATTAACAGAATAAGTAAAAATGTAACGTATAAAAAATCTAACAAACGCTTGAAAATAGAACATGGAATAGGGAGAGCCTACAATAGTTTCGCGTGCTGACTTTTATTACTTTATCGGTTCGAATGCCTAGACTAAAAAAATTTATTGATTAGTTTCCGGTATATTACGCCGCCTCCCACCCGAGGTCTTATTACCATCCTAGAGGGAATTAGCCGTACTAGATGGTAGAGGGCTTTGTGTCAGCAGTGGTGTCATTAACTGTCGGAATGCTGACGTTACTTATGTGAACGAGAGTATATTAACCTTTGTCAGACTTACAAGAAAATATAAAAGTTTGTAGGTTTTCTTTTTTGTTTCATTTCTAATATTTAAATTAAGGATACTCATTAGGCTCAAAGCCAAGGGAAAACATAAAAATCAGTTCCCCACTCTTTTATAATTCAGTCATAGTTCATGCACGACAAGATGCAAATAGGCCTTTTAAAGAGAAGTTTTTATTTTCTCACTCTATCCCGGCGTTAAATGGATATCAACTGTCTTTACCCAAATATTGACAGTTAATGTTAGTAAATATGTACGAAAGTAAATAAATTTTAATTCATTTATCGATTGCTATTATACAGAAAGAAATACTTATATTATAAATATAATATTTATAGCTGAATTTAAAAAGTTTAGTTTGATTATTAAAATTAAATACCAATAAAATTCATAAAGATACTTTTCTACCACGAGGTGTCACTAGTGAAACACCTATCGAGTGGACATTCACAAGTCGTCTGTGATTCGTCCAGAGATAAGTTTCTCTTTTTCAATGAGAAATATCAAAGATTTCCTAGATTAATGATTTTTAATAAATTCTGTGTATCACTCATTCCATTACACCACCACTCCAAGTTTCCCCCTGAGAAAGGAAAGTGTACCTCTCGAAAACACTCGGGTTATGGGGTTTTATAATACCACAAAAACAATTCTTGTGAAATCTAATATAACTAAACTAATGATGCAGAGACTCAATATCAAAGCTGCCAAAATCAGTTCTTTCTGAAAGACATTTACTCACTATGGTGGAAAAACTACACTTTCAAAGCAGTGGTTTCACTGTTTCCACAACTTACCAGAAACAACAACAGTACTTATAAAGTGTCACAACATGTTTTTATTTCAGAACAAATATAAAGATACTTTATCCCCATAATTTTCTGCTGTTTATCTTCAAACAGACGGTTTTCGTTGTTGTTTTTCTTTCACAATTAATTATTTATTTAGGAAAACATAAAATAAAAGTTCTACTTTCTTTCAGATGTTCCATTGAACACATTTGTATCAGTTCTAGAACACGTTTATTCTTTTGACAGTAACGCATGTTTAGCTTGTTTGTAAGTAGATTCAATGACATGTGCTAAAAATATCCTACGTAGAAATATAAACATTGTATTTCTTACAGTAAATATATATATAAACAAGGATAATAGTAGGAAGACATTTTCAAAATTCTTTTCTTTTCAGCATCAAAACAAATAAACAAAACACACACAAAATATTGTTAAGTATTGTTATCTGACAAGTTATTTGATATTCAAGCTTTATTAAGCCTGACATGATGATATAAAATCTAGCCATGTTGGATAGGTATCCACTTCTCGCGGTTATACTTGGTACAATATGTGTAATCTTTGTGCTGTCAAGTTAAAGATTCTGATGGTAAAATGTTCAGTCCTTGTTGTTGTATACAGTATTTAATTCATGTAGACAATTTAAAGATTCTGATGGTAAAATGTTCAGTCCTTGTTGTTGTATATAGTAATTAATTCATGTAGTCAATTTAAAGATTCTGATGGTAAAATGTTCAGTCCTTGTTGTTGTATACAGTATTTAATTCATGTAGTCAATTTAAAGATTCTGATGGTAAAATGTTCAGTCCTTGTTGTTGTATATAGTAATTAATTCATGTAGTCAATTTAAAGATTCTGATGGTAAAATGTTCAGTCCTTCTTGTTGTATATAGTAATTACTTTCTGTAGTCCAGATGAAGGTTATGCAGGTAAAAGTTCATGTTATCACTTCATGACTTATGGATGTGTCTCACATTTTGTTATCCAAGCTTTATCATTTCATGACTTTTTGATGTGTCTCACATTTTGTTATCCAATCTTTATCATTTCATGACTTTTTGATGTGTCTCACATTTTGTTGTCCAAGCTTTATCATTTCATGACTTTTTGATGTGTCTCACATTTTGTTGTCTAAGCTTTATCAGTTCATGACTTATAGACGTGTCTAACATTTTGTTATCCAAGCTTTATCACTTCATAACTTGTAGAAGTGTCTAACATTTTGTTATCCAAGCTTTATCCCTCCACGATTTATGGATGTGTCTCACATTTTGTTATCCAAGCTTTATCCGTTCTTGACTTATGGATGTGTCTCATATTTTGTTATCCAAGTTTTATCACTTCATGACTTATGGATGTGTCTCACATTTTTTTATCCAAGCTTTATCTCTTCATGCCTTTTTGATGTGTTTCACATTTTGTTATCCAAGCTTTATCACTTCATGACTTATGGATGTGTCTCACGTTTTGTTATCCAAGCTTTATCTTTTCATGACATATAGACATGTCTAACATTTTTTTATCCAAGCTTTATCCCTTCATGACTTGTGGTTGTGTCTAGCATTTTGTTATCCAACCTTTATCACTTCGTGACTAATGGATGTGTCTCTCTTTTTGTTATCCAAGCTTTATTCCCTTGTGACTTTTGGATGTGTCTCACATTTTGTTATCCAAGCTTTATCTCTTCATGCCTTTTTGATGTGTTTCACATTTTGTTATCCAATCTTTATCCCTTTGTGACTTATTGACGTGTCTCACATTAGTTTTATCCGGTTATCACTTGAACATATATGTCAAATTGTGTTATTTCAGTTATAGCTGTTTATGTCTCAACTCCCGACAAATATTATGTCATTAATCTTTGACTCTAGGATACGGAAATATGTAAGCAATTTGTGTTCTAAGTTTAACAAAGACATTTATAAGACATCTTGTGAAAACACATCTGTCCAGACTTCTCCGCAGCAACAAATGCTATCAAACGCACCCATTCAAAGAATAACGTGTTCGTTTTATCTGTTTCCTTATAATAAAACGTCATTATCGAATGTTGCCTCGAGACACTAGACTCGTGATGGGACCTCCCATAGCCTGGTGGTTAAAACACTGACTCGCAATATGCGGGTCACTGGATCGAGCCTTATAATCAAACGCGTTTCGCTTTGGGAGCGTTGTAATCAGTCCGAAAAGTAAGTAACTCAAGAGTTGGCGGCGGATGACATTGAGCAGTTGCCTTCTCTTTTATCTATCACTTTAAAACTGAGAACAGCTAACATACTAGCTCTTAAGCAGCTTTGCACGAAATTCAACAAACAAATAAAAGTTTACGTAGGTAAAGTTTTTCCAATCAACATTTATATGACACTTAAATAGCTAGTTTATGTCCACATCTATCTTATGAATATTATTTACAAAACACACCTTTTAACCCCATTGTCATTTCACTAGAAAACACTGCTAAGTATTTAATATTAAATAATTCTATAAATCAAACAACTATGTACTCGTCAAGAAGTTTTACTTTTTACAAAAGTCAGTACTAGATTTTCAACTATTTCTTTGTCACGAAATGTGTTTTTGGATGTTTTATTATAATTATTATACTTAAACGCGTGGTCAAGTCAGTTGTGTTCTCTAAATTATTTTCCACTGAGTATACATTTCGCTGTTGCTACACGAAAAAACTGTTTATGTGTCGTGTCGAATGTTTATCTGGTGGTTTTACATCACTTGAAAACAGAGCCCTCTGGAAGGACTACAGGAAACAGAGGATTCTGGGAAAGCGACAGAAAACAATAATAAAGAGAAAGGAAACAAAAACCAAAACCTATTTTCGTTCTTCACGTGTTCGACAATTTAATTTCTTTAGCGAAAGAAGCTCTAAAGCTATACGCAGTAAAAACAAGGGGAGGTTTAACCAGCCATAGGGGAATACCAATGTAGGCGGCGCTCGTACTGCTGGGAAATTAGTTTTCTTACAACACTCGTCGCAAAGATTGTGAAAACACATAACGCGAAAAGATAAGTGCACTTTTCTAAAGTACTAAAGTAGAATTTATTATTTTGTCTTATATTTATATATATATAAATATATTATAATTAATATATAAATGTGATCTGTATGTTGTTATAATACACTACAATAAAACTGATGGTCTTTGTAACATTAGTATCTTACTCTGATGGAAAATAACAGACCATATTTTGCTAGTCTACGGATGTACCAAATAAAACTTCGTGTCTCATCAGTGAGTGACTAAACGTTTCATTTGAGGTACTGTGTGCTGGAACAACATAGATGTTACGTTTCAATGTTTCAACGTAAAAACGTTACAATAAGTAATCTGCACTCTATCCACCAGATGGGATCGAACACTGGATGTTGGTGTTGTACAGTTACCGCAGATCCAGATCATATGGTGATCATTCAAAGACTGCTTTACAACAGTCTGAAGCGTGCAAAAAATATACAGGTAAATATTGCTATACACTATTCTTAGTGGATTTATACAGATAGTTGTAATGTGGCTTGTGGAGGTGTGATATTACAATATTAACTGTGAGGTAAAACACACCGAACACCAGTGATCACCTAATAACAAAGCAGTTGATCGGATTATAATTGAAGTAAAGGATGTATTCCGATTTTTAACAGACTGGCGGATTATGAAAATGGAACACTCATAAATTCAGTTGTTATTAGCTCATGCGTTACACTGTGAATTTATAGAAAATCACGTAGCAGAGTGTTATGTGTAAAAAATATTCTTCCGCGGAAAGCAAATTGTACATGTTTTATTTCATCAAATACAAAGTAACATACAAAGTGTTCGGAAAGTCACTGTGCACTTATATATTTATTAACAGACATGTTTCAACATAGAATACAGGAGGTAAATATGAATGACAATTATAAACAATGTTGAAAGTGACACCCGTTGGCATTAATACAGGCCTGGATTCTTCTTATTTTGTTTGTAAACACCGCTATCAGTTGCTGGCTTCAAATAGACTGAATGAATGCTGTTATCGCTGCCTCCAGGTCATCCAGCGTGCGTGGACGATCTCGATACACTACAGATTTTGCTGCTCCCCGTAGATAAAAGTCTGGTGGATTAAGATCTGGTGAGCGTGGGGGCCACACGTCTTTGGAAATAATGCGGTCTCCAAAACATTCCTTTAATAACCGTATAGATCTGTGAGATGTGTGGGCAGTAGAACCATCCTGTTGAAACCATGAGTAATTGATTTCATCACTTGTCATCTGACTGATGAAGGTGTGAAGAATCTCTGAACAATAGCGCTCTCTGTTTATTGTGTTCATAAAGAAAATAGAGCCAAGAATTTGACGTCTGGAAATCTCAACCCACACACCAACCTTGAAATCATGTAGGGTGTTTCGTGCAAACTGTGAGGATTGTCGGATGACCACAACCTTGAATTTTGTGAATTAACGTAATCCGAGAGATGGAACCATGCTTAGTCGGAGAAAAAGGTCCATGCAGCACATTAGCTGTATTATCTTCGATAAATCGGTTAAATCATCTGCAATAGCGTATTCGTTTTTCATTATCAGTTGCTTCCAGTTCTTGTACCGCCATTATTTTGTATGGGAAGAGCTTTAATTTCTTTCTGACAGCCTTATGAGCAGTTCCAAGACCAATATCATGCTGCTGAGCTAACATTCGTAATGATTTTGATGGACTCTGCATCACACTGTCAGAAATATCCAGCAGTTTCTCCTCCGATAGCTTTGTCTTCCACAGCGTTTGGCATCATCCACTGATCCAGTTTCCAAAACTTATCAACAAGGTTATGAACTGCATTGCAATGTGGAACAGGTGTATCTGGGAATTTTTCAGCAAATCGCTGTCGCCCCACATCTGTGTATCTACCACCTTCTCGGAATAGGTGTTCGACGAGCCATTCATGTTCTTGAGTTGTTAAAACCATATTGGGATCAAAATCTGAAATATAATAACATATGATTACAAAACTGCACAGTGACTTTTGGAACACCCTGTAGCACGATAATTATTTAACGATTTCCCTATAGCTAGTATCTGTAAGAAACTGTGTGGAACGAAATTATGTCGGTTATTTAAAAGTGCGTGTTTGTTTTTTTTTCATTTTCAAAATGATTAACACTTCAGCTCAAAGTGGGAGATATTGGATTCGATCCCTGGTCATACAACTTTGGATTACCAAAACATATCAAATGATTTAGACCTCCTCATATCTACTTTTATACATATATTTCAAATTTTCAAATTTAATTTGTTAATAAAATATTAGATGATTCCAACAGACAGGGATTTCCTGGAGTTATTCGAGATTGTCCTTGATAAACGGTTTATTAGATTTTTATTTTGTATGGGTGATGTAAATGTAAAGTTACGACCAAATGATTTTAGCTGCACGTGAAGTTCGTACCCTATTTAATCAGAAACCTAATCTCCAATTGTTCTTGATGTCTCTACACATTTGAAGGTCAAATTTCCATATACAAAACGAGAACATTTAATTTGTTTAAACGCAGATGTCTTGATTTAATTAATGTCATGTTAAATCTCTGCATCAGGTCATGGCCACATAATATACCCTCTGTTGTTACTGGATAATAGTTCTGTTCAACCGATTAAGCGATTTCTTCTTCTCTCCACTGAAGCGTGGGTTTTGCTGCAGTGAAGAGGTGATGCGGGAAATCGTATAGACTGGTTTAAACAGAGAGCAAGTTCTCATCAATGTGTACTGAAAATGATCACTGACGCAGCAGTCTAGGATTGTGGGATATCGCGCGAGCCTCTGGCCTAAACAAACACGTGCTTAACAGACCGAATTTTTCTTCATTTAATAAAGAAATTCATTTTAGGCTCCAGAATCTAATGACCGCTTCCACGAGAAAGTTTAGCGAAACCTATAAAGAGGAATCAGTTTTGATAACTTACGACTAGGCCGGCATGGCTAAGTGATTAAGCCACTCGACTCGTAATCCGAGGGCCTTTGCATCGAACCACCATCACACCAAACATGCTTGTCCTTTCAACCGAGGGGACGTTATAATGTTACGGTCAATCCCACTATTCGTTGGGGGTTCATGGCGATGACTAGCTAGCTGCCTTCCATCTAATCTTACACTGCTAAATTAGGGACGGCTAGCTCAGATAGCCCTCGTGTAGCTTTGCGCGAAATTCAGAACAAACTTATGACTAATTCAAGGACAAGTCTGATATCTGCACGTAAAATGTGCCATGAACAAGCTGATATTTGTACGTGAAATGTACAATCAACAAGCCTGATATCTGTACGTGAAATGTGCGATGAACAAGCCTGATATCTGTACGTGAAATGTGCGATCAACAAGCCTGATATCTGTACGTGAAATGTGCCATGAACAAGCTGATATCTGTACGTGAAATGTACAATGAACAAGCCTGATACCTGTACGTGAAATGTACAATAAACAAGCCTGATATCTGTACGTGAAATGTACAACAAACAAGCCTGATATCTGTACGTGAAATGTACAATGAACAGGCCTGATATCTGTACGTGAAATGTACAATGAAAAAGCCTGATATCTGTACGTGAAATGTACAATGAACAAGCCTGATATCTGTACGTGAAATGTACAATGAACAGGCCTGATATCTGTACGTGAAATGTACAATGAAAAAGCCTGATATCTGTAAGTGAAATGTACAACAAACAAGCCTGATATCTGTACGTGAAATTTACAATGAACAAGCCTGATATCTGTACATGAAATGTGCGATAAAAGCGAAACTTTTATTTTGTGCGAAACTTTAGAATTTTGTAAAAAAAAGAAATGTTCACCTTTTCTTTTGTACTATTTTAAATTACTGTTCAGTTCAAGTTTATTTTAGGTAATTATACTATGAAGTTTTATATAAAATATTATAATTATCTAAATCGGTAGCATAAAGGTAACCATTTAATACAATTTGTATTTTAAAAAGTATTAACGTATTCACTCTGTAATATATTAAGTAACGATTGGTGTAACCTTAGCAACGTCCTTTATAACAATTTAAATAATCAATACAATTAGTTCTCCAACAATTTCATCACCACATGTTTACATGTAAGAAACCAACACATGACACGATGTTAGAACATGATGTAGCTTAAGACCTTGGTTGCTAAGCTACAAAATACAACGCTAACAAACGAACCATTATCAGTATGAACTACAGTTTTTACCACAGTTAGATATCATTTACGAAGCTAGTTTCGTCTAAATCAAGTTCTTTTATCGCTGGAGAGGCTTTAGAGAACATAGTTTCTGAATGGTTTGGTTTGGTTTGAATTTCGCGCAAAACTACACAAAGGTTGTTCGCGCTAGCCATCCCTAATTTTTCAGTGTAAGACTACAGGGATGTTTGTTTTGTTTGCTTTTGAATTTCGCGCAAAGCAACTCGAGGGCTATCTGCTCTAACCGTCCCTAATTTAGCAGTAAAAAACTAGAGGGAAGGCAGCTAGTCATCACCACCCACTGCCAACTCTTGGGATACTCTTTTTTAACAACGAATAGTAGGATTGACCGAACGTTATGACGCCCCCACAGCTGAAAGGGCGAGCATGTTTGGCGTGACGGAGATTCGAACTCGCGACGCTCGGATTACGACTCGAGTGTCTCAACCACCTGACCATGCCGGGTCGGTTTCTGAATGAACAATGATATAGTGCATTCAGGTAAGGTGACACTAATTGTTTTAAATTTAAAAAGAGACGTAATCTAAAGCTCTCTTTGTCTTCGTGAAGTCAGAATACATTTTTGGTCGTATCATTTCATTAAACTTGTTTCGGTATTGTGCTAATTAACCTTGTTTATCATATAATTATTATCTTAACTTCATTTCTTTGTCGTGATGCCATAGACAATATTTAGAAACATGGATTGGTGCTGCCACCTGCATAATCAGTACTTAAATAAATGTGTTGGTGCTGCCACCTGTCTTATTTTTAAGTTTAGGAATCATTATTACGTATATGTTAAAAGTATAATAAAGACTTACAATAACAAAGTAAGTTTTATATAATCCCTCTCTGGTACAGCGGCAAGTCTACGGATTTACAATGTTAAAATCAGGGATTCGATTTCCCTCGGCAAACACAACAGGATTAATGTATGACTTCACGTACAAAATCATCTTATCGCTTTTATTTTTTAAATACTAAGTTTACAGAGATGGTTTAAACTTGTGAATATCAAATATCCAACTGTAAAAGAAAATACTATAGACAAAACATACTTCTGCGTCACATACCATTTAGGAACACAAAAAAACTCTCTTAGTAAGTATATTGTTGTTTGCATTACCTTTCACCTATATGTAATAAAGTTTTGTAGTACAAGAGAAATGATTTTACATCCAAAAACATAAACTATTTACACTTTATTATTCTATTTACCCAGAAGTAATTTACACTTGAATATTTCCATTTATCCAGAAGTAATTTACACTTGAATATTTCCATTTATCCAGAAGTAATTTACACTTGAATATTTCCATTTATCCAGAAGTAATTTACACTTTATTATTTCTATTTATCCAGAAGTAATTTACACTTTATTATTCCTATTTATCCAGAAGTAATTTACACTTTATTATTCCTATTTATCCAAAAGTAATTTACACTTTATTATTCCTATTTACCCAGAAGTAATTTACACTTGAATATTTCCATTTATCCAGAAGTAATTTACACTTGAATATTTCCATTTATCCAGAAGTAATTTACACTTTATTATTTCTATTTATCCAGAAGTAATTTACACTTTATTATTCCTATTTATCCAGAAGTAATTTACACTTTATTATTCCTATTTATCCAAAAGTAATTTACATTTTACTATTCCTATTTATCCAAAAGTAATTTACACTTTATTATTCCTATTTATCCAAAAGTAATTTACATTTTATTATTTCTATTTATCCAGAAGTAATTTACACTTTATTATTACTATTTATCCAGAAGTAATTTACACTTTATTATTCCACTTTATCCAGAAGTAATTTACACTTTATTATTCCACTTTATCCAGAAGTAATTTATGCTATATTATTCCTATTTATCCAGAAGTAATTTACACTTTATTATTCCTATTTATCCAGAAGTAATTTACACTTTGCTATTCCACTTTATCCAGAAGTAATTTACACTTTACTATTCCACTTTATCCAAAAGTAATTTACACTTTATTATTTCTATTTATCCAGAAGTAATTTACACTTTATTATTCCCGTTCATACAGAAGTAATTTACACTTTATTATTTCTATTTATCCAGAAGTAATTTACACTTTATTATTCCCGTTCATACAGAAGTAATTTACACTTTATTATTCCACTTTATCCACAAATAATTTATACTATATTATTCCTATTTATCCAGAAGTAATTTACACTTTATTATTCCTATTTATCCAGAAGTAATTTACACTTTACTATTCCACTTTATCCAAAAGTAATTTACATTTTATTATTCCACTTTATCCAGAAGTAATTTACACTTTACTATTCCACTTTATCCAAAAGTAATTTACACTTTATTATTTCTATTTATCCAGAAGTAATTTACACTTTATTATTCCTATTTATCCAGAAGTAATTTACACTTTATTATTCCTATTTATCCAGAAGTAATTTACACTTTATTATTCCTATTTATCCAGAAGTAATTTACACTTTATTATTCCTATTTATCCAAAAGTAATTTACATTTTATTATTCCTATTTATCCAAAAGTAATTTACACTTTATTATTCCTATTTATCCAGAAGTAATTTACACTTTATTATTCCTATTCATCCAAAAGTAATTTACATTTTATTATTCCTATTTATCCAAAAGTAATTTACACTTTATTATTCCTATTTATCCAGAAGTAATTTACACTTTATTATTCCCGTTCATACAGAAGTAATTTACACTTTATTATTCCACTTTATCCAGAAGAAATTTATACTATATTATTCCTATTTATCCAAAAGTAATTTACATTTTATTATTCCTATTTATCCAAAAGTAATTTACACTTTATTATTCCACTTTATCCAAAAGTAATTTACACTTTATTATTTCTATTTATTCAGAAGTAATTTACACTTTATTATTCCTATTTATCCAGAAGTAATTTACACTTTATTATTCCTATTTATCCAGAAGTAATTTACACTTTATTATTCCTATTTATCCAAAAGTAATTTACATTTTATTATTCCTATTTATCCAAAAGTAATTTACACTTTATTATTCCTATTTATCCAGAAGTAATTTACACTTTATTATTCCTATTTATCCAGAAGTAATTTACACTTTATTATTCCTATTTATCCAAAATAAATTTACATTTTATTATTCCTATTTATCCAAAAGTAATTTACACTTTATTATTCCTATTTATCCAGAAGTAATTTACACTTTATTATTCCCGTTCATACAGAAGTAATTTACACTTTATTATTCCACTTTATCCAGAAGGAATTTATACTATATTATTCCTATTTATCCAGAAGTAATTTACACTTTACTATTCCACTTTATCCAAAAGTAATTTACACTTTATTATTTCTATTTATCAAGAAGTAATTTACACTTTATTATTCCTATTTATCCAGAAGTAATTTACACTTTATTATTCCCGTTCATACAGAAGTAATTTACACTTTATTATTCCACTTTATCCAAAAGGAATTTATACTATATTATTCCTATTTATCCAAAAGTAATTTACATTTTATTATTCCTATTTATCCAAAAGTAATTTAAATTTTATTACTCCTATTTATCCAGAAGTAATTTACACTTTATTATTCCCGTTCATCCAGAAGTAATTTACACTTTATTATTCCCGTTCATACAGAAGTAATTTACACTTTATTATTCCACTTTATCCAAAAGTAATTTACACTTTATTATTTCTATTTATTCAGAAGTAATTTACACTTTATTATTCCTATTTATCCAGAAGTAATTTACACTTTATTATTCCTATTTATCCAGAAGTAATTTACACTTTATTATTCCTATTTATCCAAAAGTAATTTACATTTTATTATTCCTATTTATCCAAAAGTAATTTACACTTTATTATTCCTATTTATCCAGAAGTAATTTACACTTTATTATTCCTATTTATCCAGAAGTAATTTACACTTTATTATTCCTATTTATCCAAAAGTAATTTACATTTTATTATTCCTATTTATCCAAAAGTAATTTACACTTTATTATTCCTATTTATCCAGAAGTAATTTACACTTTATTATTCCCGTTCATACAGAAGTAATTTACACTTTATTATTCCACTTTATCCAGAAGGAATTTATACTATATTATTCCTATTTATCCAGAAGTAATTTACACTTTATTATTCCACTTTATCCAAAAGTAATTTACACTTTATTATTTCTATTTATCCAGAAGTAATTTACACTTTATTATTCCTATTTATCCAGAAGTAATTTACACTTTATTATTCCTATTTATCCAGAAGTAATTTACACTTTATTATTCCTATTTATCCAAAAGTAATTTACATTTTATTATTCCTATTTATCCAGAAGTAATTTACACTTTATTATTACTATTTATCCAGAAGTAATTTACACTTTATTATTCCACTTTATCCAGAAGTAATTTACACTTTATTATTCCACTTTATCCAGAAGTAATTTATGCTATATTATTCCTATTTATCCAGAAGTAATTTACACTTTATTATTCCTATTTATCCAGAAGTAATTTACACTTTGCTATTCCACTTTATCCAAAAGTAATTTACACTTTATTATTCCACTTTATCCAGAAGTAATTTACACTTTACTATTCCACTTTATCCAAAAGTAATTTACACTTTATTATTTCTATTTATCCAGAAGTAATTTACACTTTATTATTCCCGTTCATACAGAAGTAATTTACACTTTATTATTTCTATTTATCCAGAAGTAATTTACACTTTATTATTCCCGTTCATACAGAAGTAATTTACACTTTATTATTCCACTTTATCCAAAAGTAATTTACACTTTATTATTTCTATTTATCCAGAAGTAATTTACACTTTATTATTCCTATTTATCCAGAAGTAATTTACACTTTATTATTCCTATTTATCCAGAAGTAATTTACACTTTATTATTCCTATTTATCCAAAAGTAATTTACATTTTATTATTCCTATTTATCCAAAAGTAATTTACACTTTATTATTCCTATTTATCCAGAAGTAATTTACACTTTATTATTCCTATTCATCCAAAGTAATTTACATTTTATTATTCCTATTTATCCAAAAGTAATTTACACTTTATTATTCCTATTTATCCAGAAGTAATTTACACTTTATTATTCCCGTTCATACAGAAGTAATTTACACTTTATTATTCCACTTTATCCAGAAGGAATTTATACTATATTATTCCTATTTATCCAAAAGTAATTTACATTTTATTATTCCTATTTATCCAAAAGTAATTTACACTTTATTATTCCTATTTATCCAGAAGTAATTTACACTTTATTATTCCCGTTCATACAGAAGTAATTTACACTTTATTATTCCACTTTATCCAGAAGTAATTTACACTTTACTATTCCACTTTATCCAAAAGTAATTTACACTTTATTATTTCTATTTATCCAGAAGTAATTTACACTTTATTATTCCTATTTATCCAGAAGTAATTTACACTTTATTATTCCTATTTATCCAGAAGTAATTTACACTTTATTATTCCTATTTATCCAAAAGTAATTTACATTTTATTATTCCTATTTATCCAAAAGTAATTTACACTTTATTATTCCTATTTATCCAGAAGTAATTTACACTTTATTATTCCTATTTATCCAGAAGTAATTTACACTTTATTATTCCTATTTATCCAAAAGTAATTTACATTTTATTATTCCTATTTATCCAAAAGTAATTTACACTTTATTATTCCTATTTATCCAGAAGTAATTTACACTTTATTATTCCCGTTCATACAGAAGTAATTTACACTTTATTATTCCATTTATCCAGAAGGAATTTATACTTTATTATTCCTATTTATCCAGAAGTAATTTACACTTTATTATTCCTGTTCATACAGAAGTAATTTACACTTTATTATTCCATTTATCCAGAAGGAATTTATACTATATTATTCCTATTTATCCAAAAGTAATTTACATTTTATTATTCCTATTTATCCAAAAGTAATTTACACTTTATTATTCCTATTTATCCAGAAGTAATTTACACTTTATTATTCCCGTTCATACAGAAGTAATTTACACTTTATTATTCCACTTTATCCAGAAGGAATTTACACTTTATTATTCCACTTTATCCAAAAGTAATTTACACTTTATTATTTCTATTTATCCAGAAGTAATTTACACTTTATTATTCCTATTTATCCAGAAGTAATTTACACTTTATTATTCCTATTTATCCAGAAGTAATTTACACTTTATTATTCCTATTTATCCAAAAGTAATTTACATTTTATTATTCCTATTTATCCAAAAGTAATTTACACTTTATTATTCCTATTTATCCAGAAGTAATTTACACTTTATTATTCCTATTTATCCAGAAGTAATTTACACTTTATTATTCCTGTTCATCCAGAAGTAATTTACACTTTATTATTCCACTTTATCCAGAAGTAATTTATACTTATATTATTCCTATTTATCCAGAAGTAATTTACACTTTATTATTCCTATTTATCCAAAAGTAATTTACACTTTATTATTTCTATTTATCCAGAAGTAATTTACACTTTATTATTCCTATTTATCCAGAAGTAATTTACACTTTATTATTCCCCGTTCATCCAGAAGTAATTTACACTTTATTATTCCACTTTATCCAAAAGTAATTTATACTTTATTATTCCTATTTATCCAAAGTAATTTACATTTTATTATTCCTATTTATCCAAAAGTAATTTACATTTTATTATTCCTATTTATCCAAAAGTAATTTACATTTTATTACTCCTATTTATCCAGAAGTAATTTACACTTTATTATTCCCGTTCATACAGAAGTAATTTACACTTTATTATTCCCGTTCATACAGAAGTAATTTACACTTTATTATTTCTATTTATTCAGAAGTAATTTACACTTTATTATTCCTATTTATCCAGAAGTAATTTACACTTTATTATTCCTATTTATCCAGAAGTAATTTACACTTTATTATTCCTATTTATCCAAAAGTAATTTACATTTTATTATTCCTATTTATCCAAAAGTAATTTACACTTTATTATTCCTATTTATCCAGAAGTAATTTACACTTTATTATTCCTATTTATCCAGAAGTAATTTACACTTTATTATTCCTATTTATCCAGAAGTAATTTACACTTTATTATTCCTATTTATCCAAAAGTAATTTACATTTTATTATTCCTATTTATCCAAAAGTAATTTACACTTTATTATTCCTATTTATCCAGAAGTAATTTACACTTTATTATTCCTATTCATCCAAAAGTAATTTACATTTTATTATTCCTATTTATCCAAAAGTAATTTACACTTTATTATTCCTATTTATCCAGAAGTAATTTACACTTTATTATTCCTGTTCATACAGAAGTAATTTACACTTTATTATTCCATTTATCCAGAAGGTAATTTATATTTATATTATTCCTATTTATCCAAAAGTAATTTACATTTTATTATTCCTATTTATCCAAAAGTAATTTACACTTTATTATTCCTATTTATCCAGAAGTAATTTACACTTTATTATTCCCGTTCATACAGAAGTAATTTACACTTTATTATTCCACTTTATCCAGAAGTAATTTACACTTTACTATTCCACTTTATCCAAAAGTAATTTACACTTTATTATTTCTATTTATCCAGAAGTAATTTACACTTTATTATTCCTATTTATCCAGAAGTAATTTACACTTTATTATTCCTATTTATCCAGAAGTAATTTACACTTTATTATTCCTATTTATCCAAAAGTAATTTACATTTTATTATTCCTATTTATCCAAAAGTAATTTACACTTTATTATTCCTATTTATCCAGAAGTAATTTACACTTTATTATTCCTATTTATCCAGAAGTAATTTACACTTTATTATTCCTATTTATCCAAAGTAATTTACATTTTATTATTCCTATTTATCCAAAAGTAATTTACACTTTATTATTCCTATTTATCCAGAAGTAATTTACACTTTATTATTCCGTTCATACAGAAGTAATTTACACTTTATTATTCCACTTTATCCAGAAGTAATTTATACTATATTATTCCTATTTATCCAGAAGTAATTTACACTTTACTATTCCACTTTATCCAAAAGTAATTTACACTTTATTATTTCTATTTATCAAGAAGTAATTTACACTTTATTATTCCTATTTATCCAGAAGTAATTTACACTTTATTATTCCCGTTCATACAGAAGTAATTTACACTTTATTATTCCACTTTATCCAAAAGGAATTTATACTATATTATTCCTATTTATCCAAAAGTAATTTACATTTTATTATTCCTATTTATCCAAAAGTAATTTACATTTTATTATTCCTATTTATCCAAAAGTAATTTAAATTTTATTACTCCTATTTATCCAGAAGTAATTTACACTTTATTATTCCCGTTCATACAGAAGTAATTTACACTTTATTATTCCCGTTCATACAGAAGTAATTTACACTTTATTATTCCACTTTATCCAAAAGTAATTTACACTTTATTATTTCTATTTATTCAGAAGTAATTTACACTTTATTATTCCTATTTATCCAGAAGTAATTTACACTTTATTATTCCTATTTATCCAGAAGTAATTTACACTTTATTATTCCTATTTATCCAAAAGTAATTTACATTTTATTATTCCTATTTATCCAAAAGTAATTTACACTTTATTATTCCTATTTATCCAGAAGTAATTTACACTTTATTATTCCTATTTATCCAGAAGTAATTTACACTTTATTATTCCTATTTATCCAAAAGTAATTTACATTTCATTATTCCTATTTATCCAAAAGTAATTTACACTTTATTATTCCTATTTATCCAGAAGTAATTTACACTTTATTATTCCCGTTCATACAGAAGTAATTTACACTTTATTATTCCACTTTATCCAGAAGGAATTTATACTATATTATTCCTATTTATCCAGAAGTAATTTACACTTTATTATTCCACTTTATCCAAAAGTAATTTACACTTTATTATTTCTATTTATCCAGAAGTAATTTACACTTTATTATTCCTATTTATCCAGAAGTAATTTACACTTTATTATTCCTATTTATCCAGAAGTAATTTACACTTTATTATTCCTATTTATCCAAAAGTAATTTACATTTTATTATTCCTATTTATCCAGAAGTAATTTACACTTTATTATTACTATTTATCCAGAAGTAATTTACACTTTATTATTCCACTTTATCCAGAAGTAATTTACACTTTATTATTCCACTTTATCCAGAAGTAATTTATGCTATATTATTCCTATTTATCCAGAAGTAATTTACACTTTATTATTCCTATTTATCCAGAAGTAATTTACACTTTACTATTCCACTTTATCCAAAAGTAATTTACACTTTATTATTCCACTTTATCCAGAAGTAATTTACACTTTATTATTCCATTTATCCAAAAGTAATTTACACTTTATTATTTCTATTTATCCAGAAGTAATTTACACTTTATTATTCCCGTTCATCCAGAAGTAATTTACACTTTATTATTTCTATTTATCCAGAAGTAATTTACACTTTATTATTCCCGTTCATACAGAAGTAATTTACACTTTATTATTCCACTTTATCCAGAAGTAATTTATACTATATTATTCCTATTTATCCAAAAGTAATTTACATTTTATTATTCCTATTTATCCAAAAGTAATTTACACTTTATTATTCCTATTTATCCAGAAGTAATTTACACTTTATTATTCCCGTTCATACAGAAGTAATTTACACTTTATTATTCCACTTTATCCAGAAGTAATTTACACTTTATTATTCCATTTATCCAAAAGTAATTTACACTTTATTATTTCTATTTATCCAGAAGTAATTTACACTTTATTATTCCTATTTATCCAGAAGTAATTTACACTTTATTATTCCTATTTATCCAGAAGTAATTTACACTTTATTATTCCTATTTATCCAGAAGTAATTTACACTTTATTATTCCTATTTATCCAAAAGTAATTTACATTTTATTATTCCTATTTATCCAAAAGTAATTTACACTTTATTATTCCTATTTATCCAGAAGTAATTTACACTTTATTATTCCTATTTATCCAGAAGTAATTTACACTTTATTATTCCTATTTATCCAAAAGTAATTTACATTTTATTATTCCTATTTATCCAGAAGTAATTTACACTTTATTATTCCCGTTCATACAGAAGTAATTTACACTTTATTATTCCACTTTATCCAGAAGGAATTTATACTATATTATTCCTATTTATCCAGAAGTAATTTACACTTTACTATTCCACTTTATCCAAAAGTAATTTACACTTTATTATTTCTATTTATCAAGAAGTAATTTACACTTTATTATTCCTATTTATCCAGAAGTAATTTACACTTTATTATTCCCGTTCATACAGAAGTAATTTACACTTTATTATTCCACTTTATCCAGAAGGAATTTATACTATATTATTCCTATTTATCCAAAAGTAATTTACATTTTATTATTCCTATTTATCCAAAAGTAATTTACATTTTATTTTTCCTATTTATCCAAAAGTAATTTAAATTTTATTACTCCTATTTATCCAGAAGTAATTTACACTTTATTATTCCCGTTCATACAGAAGTAATTTACACTTTATTATTCCCGTTCATACAGAAGTAATTTACACTTTATTATTCCACTTTATCCAAAAGTAATTTACACTTTATTATTTCTATTTATTCAGAAGTAATTTACACTTTATTATTCCTATTTATCCAGAAGTAATTTACACTTTATTATTCCTATTTATCCAAAAGTAATTTACATTTTATTATTCCTATTTATCCAAAAGTAATTTACACTTTATTATTCCTATTTATCCAGAAGTAATTTACACTTTATTATTCCTATTTATCCAGAAGTAATTTACACTTTATTATTCCTATTTATCCAAAAGTAATTTACATTTCATTATTCCTATTTATCCAAAAGTAATTTACACTTTATTATTCCTATTTATCCAGAAGTAATTTACATTTTATTATTCCCGTTCATACAGAAGTAATTTACACTTTATTATTCCACTTTATCCAGAAGGAATTTATACTATATTATTCCTATTTATCCAGAAGTAATTTACACTTTACTATTCCACTTTATCCAAAAGTAATTTACACTTTATTATTTCTATTTATCCAGTAATTTTTACATTTATTATTTCTATTTATTCAAGAAGTAATTTACACTTTATTATTCCTATTTATCCAGAAGTAATTTACACTTTATTATTCCTATTTATCCAGAAGTAATTTACACTTTATTATTCCTATTTATCCAAAAGTAATTTACATTTTATTACTCCTATTTATCCAGAAGTAATTTACACTTTATTATTTCTATTTATCCAGAAGTAATTTACACTTTATTATTACTATTTATCCAGAAGTAATTTACACTTTATTATTCCACTTTATCCAAAAGTAATTTACACTTTATTATTCCTATTTATCCAAAAGTAATTTACACTTTATTATTTCTATTTATCAAGAAGTAATTTACACTTTATTATTCCTATTTATCCAGAAGTAATTTACACTTTATTATTCCCGTTCATACAGAAGTAATTTACACTTTATTATTCCACTTTATCCAAAAGGAATTTATACTATATTATTCCTATTTATCCAAAAGTAATTTACATTTTATTATTCCTATTTATCCAAAAGTAATTTACATTTTATTATTCCTATTTATCCAAAAGTAATTTACATTTTATTATTCCTATTTATCCAAAAGTAATTTAAATTTTATTACTCCTATTTATCCAGAAGTAATTTACACTTTATTATTCCCGTTCATACAGAAGTAATTTACACTTTATTATTCCCGTTCATACAGAAGTAATTTACACTTTATTATTCCACTTTATCCAAAAGTAATTTACACTTTATTATTTCTATTTATTCAGAAGTAATTTACACTTTATTATTCCTATTTATCCAGAAGTAATTTACACTTTATTATTCCTATTTATCCAGAAGTAATTTACACTTTATTATTCCTATTTATCCAAAAGTAATTTACATTTTATTATTCCTATTTATCCAAAAGTAATTTACACTTTATTATTCCTATTTATCCAGAAGTAATTTACACTTTATTATTCCTATTTATCCAGAAGTAATTTACACTTTATTATTCCTATTTATCCAAAAGTAATTTACATTTTATTATTCCTATTTATCCAAAAAGTAATTTACACTTTATTATTCCTATTTATCCAGAAGTAATTTACACTTTATTATTCCTGTTCATACAGAAGTAATTTACACTTTATTATTCCACTTTATCCAGAAGGAATTTATACTTTATTATTCCTATTTATCCAGAAGTAATTTACACTTTATTATTCCACTTTTATCCAAAAGTAATTTACACTTTATTATTTCTATTTATCCAGAAGTAATTTACACTTTATTATTCCTATTTATCCAGAAGTAATTTACACTTTATTATTCCTATTTATCCAGAAGTAATTTACACTTTATTATTCCTATTTATCCAAAAGTAATTTACATTTTATTACTCCTATTTATCCAGAAGTAATTTACACTTTATTATTCCTATTTATCCAGAAGTAATTTACACTTTATTATTCCACTTTATCCAGAAGTAATTTACACTTTATTATTCCACTTTATCCAGAAGTAATTTATGCTTATATTATTCCTATTTATCCAGAAGTAATTTACACTTTATTATTCCTATTTATCCAGAAGTAATTTACACTTTATTATTCCACTTTATCCAAAAGTAATTTACACTTTATTATTCCATTTATCCAGAAGTAATTTACACTTTATTATTCCACTTTATCCAAAAGTAATTTACACTTTATTATTTCTATTTATCCAGAAGTAATTTACACTTTATTATTCCTATTTCATACAGAAGTAATTTACACTTTATTATTTCTATTTATCCAGAAGTAATTTACACTTTATTATTCCCGTTCATACAGAAGTAATTTACACTTTATTATTCCACTTTATCCAGAAGTAATTTATACTTATATTATTCCTATTTATCCAAAAGTAATTTACATTTTATTATTCCTATTTATCCAAAAGTAATTTACACTTTATTATTCCTATTTATCCAGAAGTAATTTACACTTTATTATTCCTGTTCATACAGAAGTAATTTACACTTTATTATTCCACTTTTATCCAGAAGTAATTTACACTTTATTATTCCATTTATCCAAAAGTAATTTACACTTTATTATTTCTATTTATTCAGAAGTAATTTACACTTTATTATTCCTATTTATCCAGAAGTAATTTACACTTTATTATTCCTATTTATCCAGAAGTAATTTACACTTTATTATTCCTATTTATCCAAAAGTAATTTACATTTTATTATTCCTATTTATCCAAAAGTAATTTACACTTTATTATTCCTATTTATCCAGAAGTAATTTACACTTTATTATTCCTATTTATCCAGAAGTAATTTACACTTTATTATTCCTATTTATCCAAAAGTAATTTACATTTTATTATTCCTATTTATCCAGAAGTAATTTACACTTTATTATTCCCGTTCATACAGAAGTAATTTACACTTTATTATTCCACTTTATCCAGAAGGAATTTATACTTTATTATTCCTATTTATCCAGAAGTAATTTACACTTTACTATTCCACTATTTATCCAAAAGTAATTTACACTTTATTATTTCTATTTATCCAGAAGTAATTTACACTTTATTATTCCTATTTATCCAGAAGTAATTTACACTTTATTATTCCTGTTCATACAGAAGTAATTTACACTTTATTATTCCACTTTATCCAGAAGGAATTTATACTATATTATTCCTATTTATCCAAAAAGTAATTTACATTTTATTATTCCTATTTATCCAAAAGTAATTTACATTTTATTATTCCTATTTATCCAAAAGTAATTTACATTTTATTATTCCTATTTATCCAGAAGTAATTTACACTTTATTATTCCTGTTCATACAGAAGTAATTTACACTTTATTATTCCTGTTTATCCAGAAGTAATTTACACTTTATTATTCCTATTTTATCCAAAAGTAATTTACACTTTATTATTTCTATTTATTCAGAAGTAATTTACACTTTATTATTCCTATTTATCCAGAAGTAATTTACACTTTATTATTCCTATTTATCCAAAGTAATTTACATTTTATTATTCCTATTTATCCAAAAGTAATTTACACTTTATTATTCCTATTTATCCAGAAGTAATTTACACTTTATTATTCCTATTTATCCAGAAGTAATTTACACTTTATTATTCCTATTTATCCAAAAGTAATTTACATTTTATTATTCCTATTTATCCAAAAGTAATTTACACTTTATTATTCCTATTTATCCAGAAGTAATTTACACTTTATTATTCCTGTTCATACAGAAGTAATTTACACTTTATTATTCCACTTTATCCAGAAGTAATTTATACTATATTATTCCTATTTATCCAGAAGTAATTTACACTTTACTATTCCACTTTATCCAAAAGTAATTTACACTTTATTATTTCTATTTATCCAGAAGTAATTTACACTTTATTATTCCTATTTATCCAGAAGTAATTTACACTTTATTATTCCTACTTTATCCAGAAGTAATTTACACTTTATTATTCCACTTTATCCAGAAGTAATTTATGCTATATTATTCCTATTTATCCAGAAGTAATTTACACTTTATTATTCCTATTTATCCAGAAGTAATTTACACTTTGCTATTCCACTTTATCCAGAAGTAATTTACACTTTATTATTCCACCTTTATCCAAAGTAATTTACACTTTATTATTTCTATTTATCCAGAAGTAATTTACACTTTATTATTCCCGTTCATACAGAAGTAATTTACACTTTATTATTTCTATTTATCCAGAAGTAATTTACACTTTATTATTCCTATTTATCCAAAAGTAATTTACATTTTATTATTCCTATTTATCCAAAAGTAATTTACACTTTATTATTCCTATTTATCCAGAAGTAATTTACACTTTATTATTCCTATTTATCCAGAAGTAATTTACACTTTACAATTCCACTTTATCCAAAAGTAATTTACATTTTATTATTCCACTTTATCCAGAAGTAATTTACACTTTACTATTCCACTTTATCCAAAAGTAATTTACACTTTATTATTTCTATTTATCCAGAAGTAATTTACACTTTATTATTCCTATTTATCCAGAAGTAATTTACACATTATTATTCCTATTTATCCAAAAGTAATTTACATTTTATTATTCCTATTTATCCAGAAGTAATTTACACTTTATTATTCCCGTTCATACAGAAGTAATTTACACTTTATTATTCCACTTTATCCAGAAGGAATTTATACTTTATTATTCCTATTTATCCAGAAGTAATTTACACTTTATTATTCCATTTATCCAAAGTAATTTACACTTTATTATTTCTATTTATCCAGAAGTAATTTACACTTTATTATTCCTATTTATCCAGAAGTAATTTACACTTTATTATTCCTATTTATCCAGAAGTAATTTACACTTTATTATTCCTATTTATCCAGAAGTAATTTACACTTTATTATTCCTATTTATCCAAAAGTAATTTACATTTTATTATTCCTATTTATCCAAAAGTAATTTACACTTTATTATTCCTATTTATCCAGAAGTAATTTACACTTTATTATTCCTATTTATCCAGAAGTAATTTACACTTTATTATTCCTATTTATCCAAAAGTAATTTACATTTATTATTCCTATTTATCCAAAAGTAATTTACACTTTATTATTCCTATTTATCCAGAAGTAATTTACACTTTATTATTCCCTGTTCATCCAGAAGTAATTTACACTTTATTATTCCATTTATCCAGAAGTAATTTATACTTTATTATTCCTATTTATCCAGAAGTAATTTACACTTTATTATTCCACTTTATCCAAAAGTAATTTACACTTTATTATTCCTATTTATCCAGAAGTAATTTACACTTTATTATTCCTATTTATCCAGAAGTAATTTACACTTTATTATTCCTATTTATCCAGAAGTAATTTACACTTTATTATTCCTATTTATCCAAAGTAATTTACACTTTATTATTCCTATTTATCCAGAAGTAATTTACATTTTATTATTAATTTGTTTATCCAGAAGTAATTTACACTTTATTATTCCATTTATCCAGAAGTAATTTACACTTTATTATTCCTATTTATCCAGTAAGTAACTTTACACTTTATTATTCCACTTTTATCCAAAAGTAATTTACACTTTATTATTTCTATTTATCCAGAAGTAATTTACACTTTATTATTCCTATTTATCCAGAAGTAATTTACACTTTTATTATTCCTATTTATCCAGAAGTAATTTACACTTTATTATTCCTATTTATCCAAAAGTAATTTACATTTTATTATTCCTATTTATCCAGAAGTAATTTACACTTTATTATTCCTATTTATCCAGAAGTAATTTACACTTTATTATTCCTATTTATCCAGAAGTAATTTACACTTTATTATTCCTATTTATCCAAAAGTAATTTACACTTTATTATTCCTATTTATCCAAAGTAATTTACACTTTATTATTCCTATTTATCAAGAAGTAATTTACACTTTATTATTCCTATTTATCCAGAAGTAATTT
>NW_027467777.1:2199267-2266186 GCF_004210375.1 Tachypleus tridentatus
AAAGGGAGAAGATTTGCATGTTGGTGTGTTTATAGTCAGTAGTTGACTTAACAATAAGGTTATATTGTAATTGTAACTGTGATCGTTCTGTGTTTAAGGGAGAAGGTTCAGTATGTTGTGTTTATAGCTGTAGTTGACTTAACAATAAGGTTATATTGTAATTGTAACTAAGTGATCGTTCTGTGTTTGAGGGAGAAGATTTAGTGTGTTGTGGTGTTTAAAGCTGTAGTTGACTTAACAATAAGGTTACTATGTGTAAATTGTAACTGTGATCGTTCTGTGTCTAAGGGAAGAAATATCATGTTGTGTTTAAAGCTGTAGTTGACTTAACAATAAGGTTATATTGTAATTGTAACTGTGATCGTTCAGTGCCTAAGGGAGAAGATTTGGTATGTTGTGTTTATAGCTGAAGTTGACTCAACAATAAGGTTATATTGTAATTGTAACTGTGATCGTTCTGTGTTTAAGGAGAAGGTTCAGTATGTTGTGTTTATAGCTGTAGTTGACTTAACAATAAGGTTATATTGTAATTGTAACTGTGATCGTTCTGGTTTTAGGAGAAGGTTCAGTATGTTGTGTTAAGCTGTAGTTGACTTTAACAATAAGGTTATATTGTAATTGCAACTATGATCGTTCTGTGTTTGAGGGAGAAGATTTAGTGTGTTGTGTTTAAAGCTGTAGTTGACTTAACAATAAGGTTATATTGTAATTGTAACTGTAATCGTTTTGTGTTTGAGGGAGAAGATTTGGTGTGTTGTGTTTATAGCTGTAGTTGACTAAACAATAAGGTTATATTGTAATTGTAACTGTGATCGTTCTGTGTTTGAGGGAGAAGATTTGTGTGTGTTGTATAGCTGTAGTTGACTAAACGATAAGGTTATATTGTAATTGTAACTGTGATCGTTCTGTGTCTAAGGAGAAGTTTGGTATGTTGTGTTTAAAGCTGTAGTTGACTTTACAATAAGGTTATATTGTAATTGTAACTGTGATCGTTCGTGTGCTAAGGGAGAAGATTTAGTATGTTGTGTTTATAGCAGTAGTAGACTTAACAATAAGGTTATATTGTAATTGTAACTGTGATCGTTCTGTGTCGACTTGTAAAAATATTTCACATCATAACAGGTATGTTTTGTAGACTGGAACGTTTGTTTAATTTTTACTGTTTCTAAGTTATGTATATTTCAGGAACTGAGTGTTTGAGAAAAGAACAGGACATATAGTAACCTCAGTTTCTCTAGATTAACACAAGTTGCACCTAGAAAAGAAGCGCGCTGAAAGCATGTTAGGTTACTTGGAATCTAACTGTTGCACTCTGACTAGTTAGTTACGTTGTCATGTCATAAAGTCGTGAAAGAAAAAGTTGTTACTGAGTTTTAGTAATATGAAGGTAGAATAGTTTAAGTTCATAAAAATATTTGATGAACGTGTCAAGAACAGAGCCAGAAATATTTTAAAATTGTGAAACTTGAACGAATGTAGTGATATGACAGATTGCTTGTGATATACAATATTATTACTAATTTACAACAACCACATTCAGAGTCACTAATGTGTTTGGTTAGATATGTTGTTCAAAGTGCATCTTGTAGTTTAATTCTAAAATAGTTACATTAACAGATCTCAGAGGAAGAGAGGTTTACGTTCTAGTGTTATCATATCTCAATACGGGGACGTATACGAGACAATAATCATTCCATATGTTCCAGTGTATTAAGAGATATTCCTTTAAACACCTCTAATTGCAAGAACTCGAATAAACCTACAGTAATGTCACATTTATCACTTCTGTCAGCAGAATCACCTACTGTGCTAGAGTTCCATAATAGTTGAAGGAAATATGTATGTATTCTGAGATGTGACTGTTTCTGGAAACAGCCACGTTCTATATCTATAATGTTATTTATCACTGAACGTTCTGTACGTAGCAGCCACGTTCTATATGTATAATGTTATTTATCACTGAACGTTCTGGACGTAGCAGCCATGTTCTTATATCTATGAATGTTATTTATCACTGAACGTTCCATGCCACGTTCTATATGTATAATGTTATTTATCACTGAACGTTCTGGACGTAGCAGCCATGTTCTATATCTATAATGTTATTTATCACTGAACGTTCTGTATGTAGCAGCCATGTTCTATATCTATAATGTTATTTATCACCGAACGTTCTGTATGTAGCAGCCACGTTCTATATGTGTAATGTTATTTATCACTGAACGTTCCATGTAGGCAGTAACGTTCTATATGTGTAATGTTATTTATCACTGAACGTTCTGTATGTAGCAGCCACGTTCTATATGTGTAATGTTATTTATCACCGAACGTTCTGTATGTAGCAGTAACGTTTTATAAGTGTAATATTATTTATCACTGAACGTTCTGTATGTAGCAGCCACGTTCTATATGTGTAATATTATTTATCACTGAACGCTCTGTATGTAGCAGCCACTTTCTATATGTATAATGTTATTTATCACTGAACGTTCTGTGTACGTAGCAGCCACGTTCTATATGTATAATGTTATTTATCACTGAACGTTCTGTACGTAGCAGCCACTTTCTATATGTATAATGTTATTTATCACTGAACGTTCTGTATGTAGCAGCCACGTTCTATATGTGTAATGTTATTTATCACCGAACGTTCTGTATGTAGCAGTAATGTTCTATAAGTGTAATATTATTTATCACTGAACGCTCTGCTGTGTAGCAGCCACTTTCTATATGTATAATGTTATTTATCACTGAACGTTCTGTACCGTAGCAGCCACGTTCTATATGTATAATGTTATTTATCACTGAACGTTCTGCACGTGCAGCCACTCTCTATATGTATAATGTTATTTATCACTGAACGTTCTGTATGTAGCAGCCACGTTCTATATGTGTAATGTTATTTGTCACTGAACGTTCTGTACGTAGCAGCCACGTTCTACATCTATTGTTCTTACTGTTGTTTTGAATTAAGCACAAAGCTACACAATGGCTATCTGTGCTTTTGCCCACCACGAGTATCGAAACCTGGTTTTAGCGTTGTAAGTCCGCAGACATATCGTTGAGCCACTTTGGGGGCTTCTATACCTATAATGTTGTTTATCACCGAATGTTCTGTTGGTATGAACCACGTTCAATATCTATAATGTTATTTAGTTACTAGACCCTGCATAGTCACGTGTTTAGGCACCTGACTCTGTAATCTGATGGTTGCTGGTTCGAATCCCCGTCACACCAAACGTGCTTACTTTTTAGGTTTAGGAGCGTTATAATGTCACGGTGAATCCTACTATTCGTTGGTAAAAAGGAGCCCAAGAGTTGGCGGTTGGTAGTTATGACTAGCTTCTTCCTTCTAGTTTTAAACTGATAAATTAGAGACGGCTAGCGCAGATAGCCCCTCGTGTAGCTTTGAGCGAAATTCAAAACAAACAAACATTTAATGACCAAACACTGTAGTTATTACATATTCTACACGCTGTGCGTGATAAGGTTTTAACAACACAAAGTTGTGAACTTTAGTTCCTTGATATGTTTTTAGTAGACTCTGATTTTAAAAGTATGTACATAAGGTGAGATAATAAATCAGTTACCTTCGTTTTTGTTCAAAAGAACAGTAGAGATATCCCTTTGTTGACAATATTGTTATCTTGTTCAAAAGAACAGTAGAGATATCCCTTTGTTTGTTTGATAAATTTTATAAAATTTACCTAAGAAAAAATAAGAAAAGGGAAAAAAAGATTTTTTTAGCATTTAATAGGGAAAATGTGAACACTATGAAATTAGTCTGAATACGAGCTATTCAAAATCTTATGACCATACTCAATCGAAGCGTTAATCAGTAAACACGTAACGAAATTTAGTCATTTGTGTTCAAGAATTAGCGTTGTCAACATCTCCCACTGACATCTTCTGTGTTTACATTGGGTAAAAAACATGGCAAAGGCTAAAAGTTGACAGAGTTTGAACGTGGCAGAATTGTCGAGCTGCAAAAGCAAGGTCATCACTGCTGAGATAAGGGTAGTAACACTGCTGTTTTCATACTCTTAAAATACCCTGAGGGATACCGAACGAAAATTTCAAGTGAACGGCCCAAGAAAATTTCTCCGGCGTTGGGCAGGAGGATTCGACGGGTTTACCGGCAAGACAACAGCCGATAGTTGAACCAGATTAAGGCTCTTACGGACGCAGAATGAATAATGAAGAACAATAAGACGGCATCTAAAACCGTAAATGTCTTGAAAGGTCACGCCTCCTTCCACACCACAACAAAACAGCTCGGTTAAACTTTAGTGAGAAGCACCAAACATGGGACGTAGAAAAGTGGATAAAGGTGTTGTTCTCTGATGAGACAAAAATTAACCTAGAAGGTCCAGATTGCTTTCAACGTTAGTAGCACGATAAGGATATCCCACCGGAGACATTTTCTACATGACACAGTGGAGGAGGTTCCATCATGATCTGGTGCTTTCTCCTTCCATGAAACAATGGAGCTTCAGGTTATAAAGGTTAGCGTCAAACAGCAGCTGGCTATATTGGTATGTTGGAAAGAGCATTCTTATTGACTGAAGGTCCTCTGTTTTGTGGAAATGACTGGATCTTTCAGTAGGACAACGCTGCAATCCACAGTGTTCGCAGGACAAAGGACATTTTCATGGCGAATAACGTGATTCTTTTGTACCGTCCAGCGTGTTCACCCGCACTGAATCCCATTAAAAAGTTTTGGGATGGACGGTAAGGGATGTCTAAATCTATAGAAATGGACGTCAATTCCAAACAATACATGATCTTCGTGAAGCCATCTTCACCGCTTGGAATAACATTCCAGCCAGAGCAAACGCTTATATCGACCATGCCCAAGAGAATGTTTGCAGTTATTCGCAATGACAGCCGTGCAACTTACTAGCGAGACCTCTTGCTGGGCATTTCCTACCCTGTTTCGGACTTCTTTTGGTATAGTCTTAAACTTTTGACAAGTTTGTTTCTGTTTTTTGAATTTCGCGCAAAGCTACTGAGGGACATCTGCACTAGCCGTCCCTAATTTAGCAGTGTGAGACTAAAGAGAAGGCAGCTTTGTCATCACCACCCACCGCCAACTCTTGGGCTACTCTTTTACCAACGAATAGTGGTATTGGCCGTAACTTTGTAACACCCCATGGCTGAAAAGACATCTATTTTGTACTTCACTCTTATTTGTGGTGGTCAAGACTTTTCACATCTATTTTGTACTTCACTCTTATTTGTGGTGGTCAAGACTTTTCACATCTATTTTGTACTTCACTCTTATTTGTGGTGGTCAAGACTTTTCACATCTATTTTGTACTTCACTCTTATTTGTGGTGGTCAAGACTTTTCACATCTATTTTGTACTTCACTCTTATTTGTGGTGGTCAAGACTTTTCACATCTATTTTGTACTTCACTCTTATTTGTGGTGGTCAAGACTTTTCACATCTATTTTGTACTTCACTCTTATTTGTGGTGGTCAAGACTTTTCACATCTATTTTGTACTTCACTCTTATTTGTGGTGGTCAAGACTTTTCACATCTATTTTGTACTTCACTCTTATTTGTGGTGGTCAAGACTTTTCACATCTATTTTGTACTTCACTCTTATTTGTGGTGGTCAAGACTTTTCACATCTATTTTGTACTTCACTCTTATTTGTGGTGGTCAAGACTTTTCACATCTATTTTGTACTTTTCACTCTACTTCACTTTATTTGTGGTGGTCAAGACTTTTCACATCTATTTTGTACTTCACTCTTATTTGTGGTGGTCAAGACTTTTCACATCTATTTTGTACTTCACTCTTATTTGTGGTGGTCAAGACTTTTCACATCTATTTTGTACTTCACTCTTATTTGTGGTGGTCAAGACTTTTCACATCTATTTTGTACTTCACTCTTATTTGTGGTGGTCAAGACTTTTCACATCTATTTTGTACTTCACTCTTATTTGTGGTGGTCAAGACTTTTCACATCTATTTTGTACTTCACTCTTATTTGTGGTGGTCAAGACTTTTCACATCTATTTTGTACTTCACTCTTATTTGTGGTGGTCAAGACTTTTCACATCTATTTTGTACTTCACTCTTATTTGTGGTGGTCAAGACTTTTCACATCTATTTTGTACTTCACTCTTATTTGTGGTGGTCAAGACTTTTCACATCTATTTTGTACTTCACTCTTATTTGTGGTGGTCAAGACTTTTCACATCTATTTTGTACTTCACTCTTATTTGTGGTGGTCAAGACTTTTCACATCTATTTTGTACTTCACTCTTATTTGTGGTGGTCAAGACTTTTCACATCTATTTTGTACTTCACTCTTATTTGTGGTGGTCAAGACTTTTCACATCTATTTTGTACTTCACTCTTATTTGTGGTGGTCAAGACTTTTCACATCTATTTTGTACTTCACTCTTATTTGTGGTGGTCAAGACTTTTCACATCTATTTTGTACTTCACTCTTATTTGTGGTGGTCAAGACTTTTCACATCTATTTTGTACTTCACTCTTATTTGTGGTGGTCAAGACTTTTCACATCTATTTTGTACTTCACTCTTATTTGTGGTGGTCAAGACTTTTCACATCTATTTTGTACTTCACTCTTATTTGTGGTGGTCAAGACTTTTCACATCTATTTTGTACTTCACTCTTATTTGTGGTGGTCAAGACTTTTCACATCTATTTTGTACTTCACTCTTATTTGTGGTGGTCAAGACTTTTCACATCTATTTTGTACTTCACTCTTATTTGTGGTGGTCAAGACTTTTCACATCTATTTTGTACTTCACTCTTATTTGTGGTGGTCAAGACTTTTCACATCTATTTTGTACTTCACTCTTATTTGTGGTGGTCAAGACTTTTCACATCTATTTTGTACTTCACTCTTATTTGTGGTGGTCAAGACTTTTCACATCTATTTTGTACTTCACTCTTATTTGTGGTGGTCAAGACTTTTCACATCTATTTTGTACTTCACTCTTATTTGTGGTGGTCAAGACTTTTCACATCTATTTTGTACTTCACTCTTATTTGTGGTGGTCAAGACTTTTCACATCTATTTTGTACTTCACTCTTATTTGTGGTGGTCAAGACTTTTCACATCTATTTTGTACTTCACTCTTATTTGTGGTGGTCAAGACTTTTCACATCTATTTTGTACTTCACTCTTATTTGTGGTGGTCAAGACTTTTCACATCTATTTTGTACTTCACTCTTATTTGTGGTGGTCAAGACTTTTCACATCTATTTTGTACTTCACTCTTATTTGTGGTGGTCAAGACTTTTCACATCTATTTTGTACTTCACTCTTATTTGTGGTGGTCAAGACTTTTCACATCTATTTTGTACTTCACTCTTATTTGTGGTGGTCAAGACTTTTCACATCTATTTTGTACTTCACTCTTATTTGTGGTGGTCAAGACTTTTCACATCTATTTTGTACTTCACTCTTATTTGTGGTGGTCAAGACTTTTCACATCTATTTTGTACTTCACTCTTATTTGTGGTGGTCAAGACTTTTCACATCTATTTTGTACTTCACTCTTATTTGTGGTGGTCAAGACTTTTCACATCTATTTTGTACTTCACTCTTATTTGTGGTGGTCAAGACTTTTCACATCTATTTTGTACTTCACTCTTATTTGTGGTGGTCAAGACTTTTCACATCTATTTTGTACTTCACTCTTATTTGTGGTGGTCAAGACTTTTCACATCTATTTTGTACTTCACTCTTATTTGTGGTGGTCAAGACTTTTCACATCTATTTTGTACTTCACTCTTATTTGTGGTGGTCAAGACTTTTCACATCTATTTTGTACTTCACTCTTATTTGTGGTGGTCAAGACTTTTCACATCTATTTTGTACTTCACTCTTATTTGTGGTGGTCAAGACTTTTCACATCTATTTTGTACTTCACTCTTATTTGTGGTGGTCAAGACTTTTCACATCTATTTTGTACTTCACTCTTATTTGTGGTGGTCAAGACTTTTCACATCTATTTTGTACTTCACTCTTATTTGTGGTGGTCAAGACTTTTCACATCTATTTTGTACTTCACTCTTATTTGTGGTGGTCAAGACTTTTCACATCTATTTTGTACTTCACTCTTATTTGTGGTGGTCAAGACTTTTCACATCTATTTTGTACTTCACTCTTATTTGTGGTGGTCAAGACTTTTCACATCTATTTTGTACTTCACTCTTATTTGTGGTGGTCAAGACTTTTCACATCTATTTTGTACTTCACTCTTATTTGTGGTGGTCAAGACTTTTCACATCTATTTTGTACTTCACTCTTATTTGTGGTGGTCAAGACTTTTCACATCTATTTTGTACTTCACTCTTATTTGTGGTGGTCAAGACTTTTCACATCTATTTTGTACTTCACTCTTATTTGTGGTGGTCAAGACTTTTCACATCTATTTTGTACTTCACTCTTATTTGTGGTGGTCAAGACTTTTCACATCTATTTTGTACTTCACTCTTATTTGTGGTGGTCAAGACTTTTCACATCTATTTTGTACTTCACTCTTATTTGTGGTGGTCAAGACTTTTCACATCTATTTTGTACTTCACTCTTATTTGTGGTGGTCAAGACTTTTCACATCTATTTTGTACTTCACTCTTATTTGTGGTGGTCAAGACTTTTCACATCTATTTTGTACTTCACTCTTATTTGTGGTGGTCAAGACTTTTCACATCTATTTTGTACTTCACTCTTATTTGTGGTGGTCAAGACTTTTCACATCTATTTTGTACTTCACTCTTATTTGTGGTGGTCAAGACTTTTCACATCTATTTTGTACTTCACTCTTATTTGTGGTGGTCAAGACTTTTCACATCTATTTTGTACTTCACTCTTATTTGTGGTGGTCAAGACTTTTCACATCTATTTTGTACTTCACTCTTATTTGTGGTGGTCAAGACTTTTCACATCTATTTTGTACTTCACTCTTATTTGTGGTGGTCAAGACTTTTCACATCTATTTTGTACTTCACTCTTATTTGTGGTGGTCAAGACTTTTCACATCTATTTTGTAAGACTTTTCACATCTTATTCACTCTTGTGGTGGTCAAGACTTTTCACATCTATTTTGTACTTCACTCTTATTTGTGGTGGTCAAGACTTTTCACATCTATTTTGTACTTCACTCTTATTTGTGGTGGTCAAGACTTTTCACATCTATTTTGTACTTCACTCTTATTTGTGGTGGTCAAGACTTTTCACATCTATTTTGTACTTCACTCTTATTTGTGGTGGTCAAGACTTTTCACATCTATTTTGTACTTCACTCTTATTTGTGGTGGTCAAGACTTTTCACATCTATTTTGTACTTCACTCTTATTTGTGGTGGTCAAGACTTTTCACATCTATTTTGTACTTCACTCTTATTTGTGGTGGTCAAGACTTTTCACATCTATTTTGTACTTCACTCTTATTTGTGGTGGTCAAGACTTTTCACATCTATTTTGTACTTCACTCTTATTTGTGGTGGTCAAGACTTTTCACATCTATTTTGTACTTCACTCTTATTTGTGGTGGTCAAGACTTTTCACATCTATTTTGTACTTCACTCTTATTTGTGGTGGTCAAGACTTTTCACATCTATTTTGTACTTCACTCTTATTTGTGGTGGTCAAGACTTTTCACATCTATTTTGTACTTCACTCTTATTTGTGGTGGTCAAGACTTTTCACATCTATTTTGTACTTCACTCTTATTTGTGGTGGTCAAGACTTTTCACATCTATTTTGTACTTCACTCTTATTTGTGGTGGTCAAGACTTTTCACATCTATTTTGTACTTCACTCTTATTTGTGGTGGTCAAGACTTTTCACATCTATTTTGTACTTCACTCTTATTTGTGGTGGTCAAGACTTTTCACATCTATTTTGTACTTCACTCTTATTTGTGGTGGTCAAGACTTTTCACATCTATTTTGTACTTCACTCTTATTTGTGGTGGTCAAGACTTTTCACATCTATTTTGTACTTCACTCTTATTTGTGGTGGTCAAGACTTTTCACATCTATTTTGTACTTCACTCTTATTTGTGGTGGTCAAGACTTTTCACATCTATTTTGTACTTCACTCTTATTTGTGGTGGTCAAGACTTTTCACATCTATTTTGTACTTCACTCTTATTTGTGGTGGTCAAGACTTTTCACATCTATTTTGTACTTCACTCTTATTTGTGGTGGTCAAGACTTTTCACATCTATTTTGTACTTCACTCTTATTTGTGGTGGTCAAGACTTTTCACATCTATTTTGTACTTCACTCTTATTTGTGGTGGTCAAGACTTTTCACATCTATTTTGTACTTCACTCTTATTTGTGGTGGTCAAGACTTTTCACATCTATTTTGTACTTCACTCTTATTTGTGGTGGTCAAGACTTTTCACATCTATTTTGTACTTCACTCTTATTTGTGGTGGTCAAGACTTTTCACATCTATTTTGTACTTCACTCTTATTTGTGGTGGTCAAGACTTTTCACATCTATTTTGTACTTCACTCTTATTTGTGGTGGTCAAGACTTTTCACATCTATTTTGTACTTCACTCTTATTTGTGGTGGTCAAGACTTTTCACATCTATTTTGTACTTCACTCTTATTTGTGGTGGTCAAGACTTTTCACATCTATTTTGTACTTCACTCTTATTTGTGGTGGTCAAGACTTTTCACATCTATTTTGTACTTCACTCTTATTTGTGGTGGTCAAGACTTTTCACATCTATTTTGTACTTCACTCTTATTTGTGGTGGTCAAGACTTTTCACATCTATTTTGTACTTCACTCTTATTTGTGGTGGTCAAGACTTTTCACATCTATTTTGTACTTCACTCTTATTTGTGGTGGTCAAGACTTTTCACATCTATTTTGTACTTCACTCTTATTTGTGGTGGTCAAGACTTTTCACATCTATTTTGTACTTCACTCTTATTTGTGGTGGTCAAGACTTTTCACATCTATTTTGTACTTCACTCTGTGGTGGTCAAGACTTTTCACATCTATTTTGTACTTCACTCTTATTTGTGGTGGTCAAGACTTTTCACATCTATTTTGTACTTCACTCTTATTTGTGGTGGTCAAGACTTTTCACATCTATTTTGTACTTCACTCTTATTTGTGGTGGTCAAGACTTTTCACATCTATTTTGTACTTCACTCTTATTTGTGGTGGTCAAGACTTTTCACATCTATTTTGTACTTCACTCTTATTTGTGGTGGTCAAGACTTTTCACATCTATTTTGTACTTCACTCTTATTTGTGGTGGTCAAGACTTTTCACATCTATTTTGTACTTCACTCTTATTTGTGGTGGTCAAGACTTTTCACATCTATTTTGTACTTCACTCTTATTTGTGGTGGTCAAGACTTTTCACATCTATTTTGTACTTCACTCTTATTTGTGGTGGTCAAGACTTTTCACATCTATTTTGTACTTCACTCTTATTTGTGGTGGTCAAGACTTTTCACATCTATTTTGTACTTCACTCTTATCTTATTTGTGGTGGGGTCAAGACTTTTCACATCTATTTTGTACTTCACTCTTATTTGTGGTGGTCAAGACTTTTCACATCTATTTTGTACTTCACTCTTATTTGTGGTGGTCAAGACTTTTCACATCTATTTTGTACTTCACTCTTATTTGTGGTGGTCAAGACTTTTCACATCTATTTTGTACTTCACTCTTATTTGTGGTGGTCAAGACTTTTCACATCTATTTTGTACTTCACTCTTATTTGTGGTGGTCAAGACTTTTCACATCTATTTTGTACTTCACTCTTATTTGTGGTGGTCAAGACTTTTCACATCTATTTTGTACTTCACTCTTATTTGTGGTGGTCAAGACTTTTCACATCTATTTTGTACTTCACTCTTATTTGTGGTGGTCAAGACTTTTCACATCTATTTTGTACTTCACTCTTATTTGTGGTGGTCAAGACTTTTCACATCTATTTTGTACTTCACTCTTATTTGTGGTGGTCAAGACTTTTCACATCTATTTTGTACTTCACTCTTATTTGTGGTGGTCAAGACTTTTCACATCTATTTTGTACTTCACTCTTATTTGTGGTGGTCAAGACTTTTCACATCTATTTTGTACTTCACTCTTATTTGTGGTGGTCAAGACTTTTCACATCTATTTTGTACTTCACTCTTATTTGTGGTGGTCAAGACTTTTCACATCTATTTTGTACTTCACTCTTATTTGTGGTGGTCAAGACTTTTCACATCTATTTTGTACTTCACTCTTATTTGTGGTGGTCAAGACTTTTCACATCTATTTTGTACTTCACTCTTATTTGTGGTGGTCAAGACTTTTCACATCTATTTTGTACTTCACTCTTATTTGTGGTGGTCAAGACTTTTCACATCTATTTTGTACTTCACTCTTATTTGTGGTGGTCAAGACTTTTCACATCTATTTTGTACTTCACTCTTATTTGTGGTGGTCAAGACTTTTCACATCTATTTTGTACTTCACTCTTATTTGTGGTGGTCAAGACTTTTCACATCTATTTTGTACTTCACTCTTATTTGTGGTGGTCAAGACTTTTCACATCTATTTTGTACTTCACTCTTATTTGTGGTGGTCAAGACTTTTCACATCTATTTTGTACTTCACTCTTATTTGTGGTGGTCAAGACTTTTCACATCTATTTTGTACTTCACTCTTATTTGTGGTGGTCAAGACTTTTCACATCTATTTTGTACTTCACTCTTATTTGTGGTGGTCAAGACTTTTCACATCTATTTTGTACTTCACTCTTATTTGTGGTGGTCAAGACTTTTCACATCTATTTTGTACTTCACTCTTATTTGTGGTGGTCAAGACTTTTCACATCTATTTTGTACTTCACTCTTATTTGTGGTGGTCAAGACTTTTCACATCTATTTTGTACTTCACTCTTATTTGTGGTGGTCAAGACTTTTCACATCTATTTTGTACTTCACTCTTATTTGTGGTGGTCAAGACTTTTCACATCTATTTTGTACTTCACTCTTATTTGTGGTGGTCAAGACTTTTCACATCTATTTTGTACTTCACTCTTATTTGTGGTGGTCAAGACTTTTCACATCTATTTTGTACTTCACTCTTATTTGTGGTGGTCAAGACTTTTCACATCTATTTTGTACTTCACTCTTATTTGTGGTGGTCAAGACTTTTCACATCTATTTTGTACTTCACTCTTATTTGTGGTGGTCAAGACTTTTCACATCTATTTTGTACTTCACTCTTATTTGTGGTGGTCAAGACTTTTCACATCTATTTTGTACTTCACTCTTATTTGTGGTGGTCAAGACTTTTCACATCTATTTTGTACTTCACTCTTATTTGTGGTGGTCAAGACTTTTCACATCTATTTTGTACTTCACTCTTATTTGTGGTGGTCAAGACTTTTCACATCTATTTTGTACTTCACTCTTATTTGTGGTGGTCAAGACTTTTCACATCTATTTTGTACTTCACTCTTATTTGTGGTGGTCAAGACTTTTCACATCTATTTTGTACTTCACTCTTATTTGTGGTGGTCAAGACTTTTCACATCTATTTTGTACTTCACTCTTATTTGTGGTGGTCAAGACTTTTCACATCTATTTTGTACTTCACTCTTATTTGTGGTGGTCAAGACTTTTCACATCTATTTTGTACTTCACTCTTATTTGTGGTGGTCAAGACTTTTCACATCTATTTTGTACTTCACTCTTATTTGTGGTGGTCAAGACTTTTCACATCTATTTTGTACTTCACTCTTATTTGTGGTGGTCAAGACTTTTCACATCTATTTTGTACTTCACTCTTATTTGTGGTGGTCAAGACTTTTCACATCTATTTTGTACTTCACTCTTATTTGTGGTGGTCAAGACTTTTCACATCTATTTTGTACTTCACTCTTATTTGTGGTGGTCAAGACTTTTCACATCTATTTTGTACTTCACTCTTATTTGTGGTGGTCAAGACTTTTCACATCTATTTTGTACTTCACTCTTATTTGTGGTGGTCAAGACTTTTCACATCTATTTTGTACTTCACTCTTATTTGTGGTGGTCAAGACTTTTCACATCTATTTTGTACTTCACTCTTATTTGTGGTGGTCAAGACTTTTCACATCTATTTTGTACTTCACTCTTATTTGTGGTGGTCAAGACTTTTCACATCTATTTTGTACTTCACTCTTATTTGTGGTGGTCAAGACTTTTCACATCTATTTTGTACTTCACTCTTATTTGTGGTGGTCAAGACTTTTCACATCTATTTTGTACTTCACTCTTATTTGTGGTGGTCAAGACTTTTCACATCTATTTTGTACTTCACTCTTATTTGTGGTGGTCAAGACTTTTCACATCTATTTTGTACTTCACTCTTATTTGTGGTGGTCAAGACTTTTCACATCTATTTTGTACTTCACTCTTATTTGTGGTGGTCAAGACTTTTCACATCTATTTTGTACTTCACTCTTATTTGTGGTGGTCAAGACTTTTCACATCTATTTTGTACTTCACTCTTATTTGTGGTGGTCAAGACTTTTCACATCTATTTTGTACTTCACTCTTATTTGTGGTGGTCAAGACTTTTCACATCTATTTTGTACTTCACTCTTATTTGTGGTGGTCAAGACTTTTCACATCTATTTTGTACTTCACTCTTATTTGTGGTGGTCAAGACTTTTCACATCTATTTTGTACTTCACTCTTATTTGTGGTGGTCAAGACTTTTCACATCTATTTTGTACTTCACTCTTATTTGTGGTGGTCAAGACTTTTCACATCTATTTTGTACTTCACTCTTATTTGTGGTGGTCAAGACTTTTCACATCTATTTTGTACTTCACTCTTATTTGTGGTGGTCAAGACTTTTCACATCTATTTTGTACTTCACTCTTATTTGTGGTGGTCAAGACTTTTCACATCTATTTTGTACTTCACTCTTATTTGTGGTGGTCAAGACTTTTCACATCTATTTTGTACTTCACTCTTATTTGTGGTGGTCAAGACTTTTCACATCTATTTTGTACTTCACTCTTATTTGTGGTGGTCAAGACTTTTCACATCTATTTTGTACTTCACTCTTATTTGTGGTGGTCAAGACTTTTCACATCTATTTTGTACTTCACTCTTATTTGTGGTGGTCAAGACTTTTCACATCTATTTTGTACTTCACTCTTATTTGTGGTGGTCAAGACTTTTCACATCTATTTTGTACTTCACTCTTATTTGTGGTGGTCAAGACTTTTCACATCTATTTTGTACTTCACTCTTATTTGTGGTGGTCAAGACTTTTCACATCTATTTTGTACTTCACTCTTATTTGTGGTGGTCAAGACTTTTCACATCTATTTTGTACTTCACTCTTATTTGTGGTGGTCAAGACTTTTCACATCTATTTTGTACTTCACTCTTATTTGTGGTGGTCAAGACTTTTCACATCTATTTTGTACTTCACTCTTATTTGTGGTGGTCAAGACTTTTCACATCTATTTTGTACTTCACTCTTATTTGTGGTGGTCAAGACTTTTCACATCTATTTTGTACTTCACTCTTATTTGTGGTGGTCAAGACTTTTCACATCTATTTTGTACTTCACTCTTATTTGTGGTGGTCAAGACTTTTCACATCTATTTTGTACTTCACTCTTATTTGTGGTGGTCAAGACTTTTCACATCTATTTTGTACTTCACTCTTATTTGTGGTGGTCAAGACTTTTCACATCTATTTTGTACTTCACTCTTATTTGTGGTGGTCAAGACTTTTCACATCTATTTTGTACTTCACTCTTATTTGTGGTGGTCAAGACTTTTCACATCTATTTTGTACTTCACTCTTATTTGTGGTGGTCAAGACTTTTCACATCTATTTTGTACTTCACTCTTATTTGTGGTGGTCAAGACTTTTCACATCTATTTTGTACTTCACTCTTATTTGTGGTGGTCAAGACTTTTCACATCTATTTTGTACTTCACTCTTATTTGTGGTGGTCAAGACTTTTCACATCTATTTTGTACTTCACTCTTATTTGTGGTGGTCAAGACTTTTCACATCTATTTTGTACTTCACTCTTATTTGTGGTGGTCAAGACTTTTCACATCTATTTTGTACTTCACTCTTATTTGTGGTGGTCAAGACTTTTCACATCTATTTTGTACTTCACTCTTATTTGTGGTGGTCAAGACTTTTCACATCTATTTTGTACTTCACTCTTATTTGTGGTGGTCAAGACTTTTCACATCTATTTTGTACTTCACTCTTATTTGTGGTGGTCAAGACTTTTCACATCTATTTTGTACTTCACTCTTATTTGTGGTGGTCAAGACTTTTCACATCTATTTTGTACTTCACTCTTATTTGTGGTGGTCAAGACTTTTCACATCTATTTTGTACTTCACTCTTATTTGTGGTGGTCAAGACTTTTCACATCTATTTTGTACTTCACTCTTATTTGTGGTGGTCAAGACTTTTCACATCTATTTTGTACTTCACTCTTATTTGTGGTGGTCAAGACTTTTCACATCTATTTTGTACTTCACTCTTATTTGTGGTGGTCAAGACTTTTCACATCTATTTTGTACTTCACTCTTATTTGTGGTGGTCAAGACTTTTCACATCTATTTTGTACTTCACTCTTATTTGTGGTGGTCAAGACTTTTCACATCTATTTTGTACTTCACTCTTATTTGTGGTGGTCAAGACTTTTCACATCTATTTTGTACTTCACTCTTATTTGTGGTGGTCAAGACTTTTCACATCTATTTTGTACTTCACTCTTATTTGTGGTGGTCAAGACTTTTCACATCTATTTTGTACTTCACTCTTATTTGTGGTGGTCAAGACTTTTCACATCTATTTTGTACTTCACTCTTATTTGTGGTGGTCAAGACTTTTCACATCTATTTTGTACTTCACTCTTATTTGTGGTGGTCAAGACTTTTCACATCTATTTTGTACTTCACTCTTATTTGTGGTGGTCAAGACTTTTCACATCTATTTTGTACTTCACTCTTATTTGTGGTGGTCAAGACTTTTCACATCTATTTTGTACTTCACTCTTATTTGTGGTGGTCAAGACTTTTCACATCTATTTTGTACTTCACTCTTATTTGTGGTGGTCAAGACTTTTCACATCTATTTTGTACTTCACTCTTATTTGTGGTGGTCAAGACTTTTCACATCTATTTTGTACTTCACTCTTATTTGTGGTGGTCAAGACTTTTCACATCTATTTTGTACTTCACTCTTATTTGTGGTGGTCAAGACTTTTCACATCTATTTTGTACTTCACTCTTATTTGTGGTGGTCAAGACTTTTCACATCTATTTTGTACTTCACTCTTATTTGTGGTGGTCAAGACTTTTCACATCTATTTTGTACTTCACTCTTATTTGTGGTGGTCAAGACTTTTCACATCTATTTTGTACTTCACTCTTATTTGTGGTGGTCAAGACTTTTCACATCTATTTTGTACTTCACTCTTATTTGTGGTGGTCAAGACTTTTCACATCTATTTTGTACTTCACTCTTATTTGTGGTGGTCAAGACTTTTCACATCTATTTTGTACTTCACTCTTATTTGTGGTGGTCAAGACTTTTCACATCTATTTTGTACTTCACTCTTATTTGTGGTGGTCAAGACTTTTCACATCTATTTTGTACTTCACTCTTATTTGTGGTGGTCAAGACTTTTCACATCTATTTTGTACTTCACTCTTATTTGTGGTGGTCAAGACTTTTCACATCTATTTTGTACTTCACTCTTATTTGTGGTGGTCAAGACTTTTCACATCTATTTTGTACTTCACTCTTATTTGTGGTGGTCAAGACTTTTCACATCTATTTTGTACTTCACTCTTATTTGTGGTGGTCAAGACTTTTCACATCTATTTTGTACTTCACTCTTATTTGTGGTGGTCAAGACTTTTCACATCTATTTTGTACTTCACTCTTATTTGTGGTGGTCAAGACTTTTCACATCTATTTTGTACTTCACTCTTATTTGTGGTGGTCAAGACTTTTCACATCTATTTTGTACTTCACTCTTATTTGTGGTGGTCAAGACTTTTCACATCTATTTTGTACTTCACTCTTATTTGTGGTGGTCAAGACTTTTCACATCTATTTTGTACTTCACTCTTATTTGTGGTGGTCAAGACTTTTCACATCTATTTTGTACTTCACTCTTATTTGTGGTGGTCAAGACTTTTCACATCTATTTTGTACTTCACTCTTATTTGTGGTGGTCAAGACTTTTCACATCTATTTTGTACTTCACTCTTATTTGTGGTGGTCAAGACTTTTCACATCTATTTTGTACTTCACTCTTATTTGTGGTGGTCAAGACTTTTCACATCTATTTTGTACTTCACTCTTATTTGTGGTGGTCAAGACTTTTCACATCTATTTTGTACTTCACTCTTATTTGTGGTGGTCAAGACTTTTCACATCTATTTTGTACTTCACTCTTATTTGTGGTGGTCAAGACTTTTCACATCTATTTTGTACTTCACTCTTATTTGTGGTGGTCAAGACTTTTCACATCTATTTTGTACTTCACTCTTATTTGTGGTGGTCAAGACTTTTCACATCTATTTTGTACTTCACTCTTATTTGTGGTGGTCAAGACTTTTCACATCTATTTTGTACTTCACTCTTATTTGTGGTGGTCAAGACTTTTCACATCTATTTTGTACTTCACTCTTATTTGTGGTGGTCAAGACTTTTCACATCTATTTTGTACTTCACTCTTATTTGTGGTGGTCAAGACTTTTCACATCTATTTTGTACTTCACTCTTATTTGTGGTGGTCAAGACTTTTCACATCTATTTTGTACTTCACTCTTATTTGTGGTGGTCAAGACTTTTCACATCTATTTTGTACTTCACTCTTATTTGTGGTGGTCAAGACTTTTCACATCTATTTTGTACTTCACTCTTATTTGTGGTGGTCAAGACTTTTCACATCTATTTTGTACTTCACTCTTATTTGTGGTGGTCAAGACTTTTCACATCTATTTTGTACTTCACTCTTATTTGTGGTGGTCAAGACTTTTCACATCTATTTTGTACTTCACTCTTATTTGTGGTGGTCAAGACTTTTCACATCTATTTTGTACTTCACTCTTATTTGTGGTGGTCAAGACTTTTCACATCTATTTTGTACTTCACTCTTATTTGTGGTGGTCAAGACTTTTCACATCTATTTTGTACTTCACTCTTATTTGTGGTGGTCAAGACTTTTCACATCTATTTTGTACTTCACTCTTATTTGTGGTGGTCAAGACTTTTCACATCTATTTTGTACTTCACTCTTATTTGTGGTGGTCAAGACTTTTCACATCTATTTTGTACTTCACTCTTATTTGTGGTGGTCAAGACTTTTCACATCTATTTTGTACTTCACTCTTATTTGTGGTGGTCAAGACTTTTCACATCTATTTTGTACTTCACTCTTATTTGTGGTGGTCAAGACTTTTCACATCTATTTTGTACTTCACTCTTATTTGTGGTGGTCAAGACTTTTCACATCTATTTTGTACTTCACTCTTATTTGTGGTGGTCAAGACTTTTCACATCTATTTTGTACTTCACTCTTATTTGTGGTGGTCAAGACTTTTCACATCTATTTTGTACTTCACTCTTATTTGTGGTGGTCAAGACTTTTCACATCTATTTTGTACTTCACTCTTATTTGTGGTGGTCAAGACTTTTCACATCTATTTTGTACTTCACTCTTATTTGTGGTGGTCAAGACTTTTCACATCTATTTTGTACTTCACTCTTATTTGTGGTGGTCAAGACTTTTCACATCTATTTTGTACTTCACTCTTATTTGTGGTGGTCAAGACTTTTCACATCTATTTTGTACTTCACTCTTATTTGTGGTGGTCAAGACTTTTCACATCTATTTTGTACTTCACTCTTATTTGTGGTGGTCAAGACTTTTCACATCTATTTTGTACTTCACTCTTATTTGTGGTGGTCAAGACTTTTCACATCTATTTTGTACTTCACTCTTATTTGTGGTGGTCAAGACTTTTCACATCTATTTTGTACTTCACTCTTATTTGTGGTGGTCAAGACTTTTCACATCTATTTTGTACTTCACTCTTATTTGTGGTGGTCAAGACTTTTCACATCTATTTTGTACTTCACTCTTATTTGTGGTGGTCAAGACTTTTCACATCTATTTTGTACTTCACTCTTATTTGTGGTGGTCAAGACTTTTCACATCTATTTTGTACTTCACTCTTATTTGTGGTGGTCAAGACTTTTCACATCTATTTTGTACTTCACTCTTATTTGTGGTGGTCAAGACTTTTCACATCTATTTTGTACTTCACTCTTATTTGTGGTGGTCAAGACTTTTCACATCTATTTTGTACTTCACTCTTATTTGTGGTGGTCAAGACTTTTCACATCTATTTTGTACTTCACTCTTATTTGTGGTGGTCAAGACTTTTCACATCTATTTTGTACTTCACTCTTATTTGTGGTGGTCAAGACTTTTCACATCTATTTTGTACTTCACTCTTATTTGTGGTGGTCAAGACTTTTCACATCTATTTTGTACTTCACTCTTATTTGTGGTGGTCAAGACTTTTCACATCTATTTTGTACTTCACTCTTATTTGTGGTGGTCAAGACTTTTCACATCTATTTTGTACTTCACTCTTATTTGTGGTGGTCAAGACTTTTCACATCTATTTTGTACTTCACTCTTATTTGTGGTGGTCAAGACTTTTCACATCTATTTTGTACTTCACTCTTATTTGTGGTGGTCAAGACTTTTCACATCTATTTTGTACTTCACTCTTATTTGTGGTGGTCAAGACTTTTCACATCTATTTTGTACTTCACTCTTATTTGTGGTGGTCAAGACTTTTCACATCTATTTTGTACTTCACTCTTATTTGTGGTGGTCAAGACTTTTCACATCTATTTTGTACTTCACTCTTATTTGTGGTGGTCAAGACTTTTCACATCTATTTTGTACTTCACTCTTATTTGTGGTGGTCAAGACTTTTCACATCTATTTTGTACTTCACTCTTATTTGTGGTGGTCAAGACTTTTCACATCTATTTTGTACTTCACTCTTATTTGTGGTGGTCAAGACTTTTCACATCTATTTTGTACTTCACTCTTATTTGTGGTGGTCAAGACTTTTCACATCTATTTTGTACTTCACTCTTATTTGTGGTGGTCAAGACTTTTCACATCTATTTTGTACTTCACTCTTATTTGTGGTGGTCAAGACTTTTCACATCTATTTTGTACTTCACTCTTATTTGTGGTGGTCAAGACTTTTCACATCTATTTTGTACTTCACTCTTATTTGTGGTGGTCAAGACTTTTCACATCTATTTTGTACTTCACTCTTATTTGTGGTGGTCAAGACTTTTCACATCTATTTTGTACTTCACTCTTATTTGTGGTGGTCAAGACTTTTCACATCTATTTTGTACTTCACTCTTATTTGTGGTGGTCAAGACTTTTCACATCTATTTTGTACTTCACTCTTATTTGTGGTGGTCAAGACTTTTCACATCTATTTTGTACTTCACTCTTATTTGTGGTGGTCAAGACTTTTCACATCTATTTTGTACTTCACTCTTATTTGTGGTGGTCAAGACTTTTCACATCTATTTTGTACTTCACTCTTATTTGTGGTGGTCAAGACTTTTCACATCTATTTTGTACTTCACTCTTATTTGTGGTGGTCAAGACTTTTCACATCTATTTTGTACTTCACTCTTATTTGTGGTGGTCAAGACTTTTCACATCTATTTTGTACTTCACTCTTATTTGTGGTGGTCAAGACTTTTCACATCTATTTTGTACTTCACTCTTATTTGTGGTGGTCAAGACTTTTCACATCTATTTTGTACTTCACTCTTATTTGTGGTGGTCAAGACTTTTCACATCTATTTTGTACTTCACTCTTATTTGTGGTGGTCAAGACTTTTCACATCTATTTTGTACTTCACTCTTATTTGTGGTGGTCAAGACTTTTCACATCTATTTTGTACTTCACTCTTATTTGTGGTGGTCAAGACTTTTCACATCTATTTTGTACTTCACTCTTATTTGTGGTGGTCAAGACTTTTCACATCTATTTTGTACTTCACTCTTATTTGTGGTGGTCAAGACTTTTCACATCTATTTTGTACTTCACTCTTATTTGTGGTGGTCAAGACTTTTCACATCTATTTTGTACTTCACTCTTATTTGTGGTGGTCAAGACTTTTCACATCTATTTTGTACTTCACTCTTATTTGTGGTGGTCAAGACTTTTCACATCTATTTTGTACTTCACTCTTATTTGTGGTGGTCAAGACTTTTCACATCTATTTTGTACTTCACTCTTATTTGTGGTGGTCAAGACTTTTCACATCTATTTTGTACTTCACTCTTATTTGTGGTGGTCAAGACTTTTCACATCTATTTTGTACTTCACTCTTATTTGTGGTGGTCAAGACTTTTCACATCTATTTTGTACTTCACTCTTATTTGTGGTGGTCAAGACTTTTCACATCTATTTTGTACTTCACTCTTATTTGTGGTGGTCAAGACTTTTCACATCTATTTTGTACTTCACTCTTATTTGTGGTGGTCAAGACTTTTCACATCTATTTTGTACTTCACTCTTATTTGTGGTGGTCAAGACTTTTCACATCTATTTTGTACTTCACTCTTATTTGTGGTGGTCAAGACTTTTCACATCTATTTTGTACTTCACTCTTATTTGTGGTGGTCAAGACTTTTCACATCTATTTTGTACTTCACTCTTATTTGTGGTGGTCAAGACTTTTCACATCTATTTTGTACTTCACTCTTATTTGTGGTGGTCAAGACTTTTCACATCTATTTTGTACTTCACTCTTATTTGTGGTGGTCAAGACTTTTCACATCTATTTTGTACTTCACTCTTATTTGTGGTGGTCAAGACTTTTCACATCTATTTTGTACTTCACTCTTATTTGTGGTGGTCAAGACTTTTCACATCTATTTTGTACTTCACTCTTATTTGTGGTGGTCAAGACTTTTCACATCTATTTTGTACTTCACTCTTATTTGTGGTGGTCAAGACTTTTCACATCTATTTTGTACTTCACTCTTATTTGTGGTGGTCAAGACTTTTCACATCTATTTTGTACTTCACTCTTATTTGTGGTGGTCAAGACTTTTCACATCTATTTTGTACTTCACTCTTATTTGTGGTGGTCAAGACTTTTCACATCTATTTTGTACTTCACTCTTATTTGTGGTGGTCAAGACTTTTCACATCTATTTTGTACTTCACTCTTATTTGTGGTGGTCAAGACTTTTCACATCTATTTTGTACTTCACTCTTATTTGTGGTGGTCAAGACTTTTCACATCTATTTTGTACTTCACTCTTATTTGTGGTGGTCAAGACTTTTCACATCTATTTTGTACTTCACTCTTATTTGTGGTGGTCAAGACTTTTCACATCTATTTTGTACTTCACTCTTATTTGTGGTGGTCAAGACTTTTCACATCTATTTTGTACTTCACTCTTATTTGTGGTGGTCAAGACTTTTCACATCTATTTTGTACTTCACTCTTATTTGTGGTGGTCAAGACTTTTCACATCTATTTTGTACTTCACTCTTATTTGTGGTGGTCAAGACTTTTCACATCTATTTTGTACTTCACTCTTATTTGTGGTGGTCAAGACTTTTCACATCTATTTTGTACTTCACTCTTATTTGTGGTGGTCAAGACTTTTCACATCTATTTTGTACTTCACTCTTATTTGTGGTGGTCAAGACTTTTCACATCTATTTTGTACTTCACTCTTATTTGTGGTGGTCAAGACTTTTCACATCTATTTTGTACTTCACTCTTATTTGTGGTGGTCAAGACTTTTCACATCTATTTTGTACTTCACTCTTATTTGTGGTGGTCAAGACTTTTCACATCTATTTTGTACTTCACTCTTATTTGTGGTGGTCAAGACTTTTCACATCTATTTTGTACTTCACTCTTATTTGTGGTGGTCAAGACTTTTCACATCTATTTTGTACTTCACTCTTATTTGTGGTGGTCAAGACTTTTCACATCTATTTTGTACTTCACTCTTATTTGTGGTGGTCAAGACTTTTCACATCTATTTTGTACTTCACTCTTATTTGTGGTGGTCAAGACTTTTCACATCTATTTTGTACTTCACTCTTATTTGTGGTGGTCAAGACTTTTCACATCTATTTTGTACTTCACTCTTATTTGTGGTGGTCAAGACTTTTCACATCTATTTTGTACTTCACTCTTATTTGTGGTGGTCAAGACTTTTCACATCTATTTTGTACTTCACTCTTATTTGTGGTGGTCAAGACTTTTCACATCTATTTTGTACTTCACTCTTATTTGTGGTGGTCAAGACTTTTCACATCTATTTTGTACTTCACTCTTATTTGTGGTGGTCAAGACTTTTCACATCTATTTTGTACTTCACTCTTATTTGTGGTGGTCAAGACTTTTCACATCTATTTTGTACTTCACTCTTATTTGTGGTGGTCAAGACTTTTCACATCTATTTTGTACTTCACTCTTATTTGTGGTGGTCAAGACTTTTCACATCTATTTTGTACTTCACTCTTATTTGTGGTGGTCAAGACTTTTCACATCTATTTTGTACTTCACTCTTATTTGTGGTGGTCAAGACTTTTCACATCTATTTTGTACTTCACTCTTATTTGTGGTGGTCAAGACTTTTCACATCTATTTTGTACTTCACTCTTATTTGTGGTGGTCAAGACTTTTCACATCTATTTTGTACTTCACTCTTATTTGTGGTGGTCAAGACTTTTCACATCTATTTTGTACTTCACTCTTATTTGTGGTGGTCAAGACTTTTCACATCTATTTTGTACTTCACTCTTATTTGTGGTGGTCAAGACTTTTCACATCTATTTTGTACTTCACTCTTATTTGTGGTGGTCAAGACTTTTCACATCTATTTTGTACTTCACTCTTATTTGTGGTGGTCAAGACTTTTCACATCTATTTTGTACTTCACTCTTATTTGTGGTGGTCAAGACTTTTCACATCTATTTTGTACTTCACTCTTATTTGTGGTGGTCAAGACTTTTCACATCTATTTTGTACTTCACTCTTATTTGTGGTGGTCAAGACTTTTCACATCTATTTTGTACTTCACTCTTATTTGTGGTGGTCAAGACTTTTCACATCTATTTTGTACTTCACTCTTATTTGTGGTGGTCAAGACTTTTCACATCTATTTTGTACTTCACTCTTATTTGTGGTGGTCAAGACTTTTCACATCTATTTTGTACTTCACTCTTATTTGTGGTGGTCAAGACTTTTCACATCTATTTTGTACTTCACTCTTATTTGTGGTGGTCAAGACTTTTCACATCTATTTTGTACTTCACTCTTATTTGTGGTGGTCAAGACTTTTCACATCTATTTTGTACTTCACTCTTATTTGTGGTGGTCAAGACTTTTCACATCTATTTTGTACTTCACTCTTATTTGTGGTGGTCAAGACTTTTCACATCTATTTTGTACTTCACTCTTATTTGTGGTGGTCAAGACTTTTCACATCTATTTTGTACTTCACTCTTATTTGTGGTGGTCAAGACTTTTCACATCTATTTTGTACTTCACTCTTATTTGTGGTGGTCAAGACTTTTCACATCTATTTTGTACTTCACTCTTATTTGTGGTGGTCAAGACTTTTCACATCTATTTTGTACTTCACTCTTATTTGTGGTGGTCAAGACTTTTCACATCTATTTTGTACTTCACTCTTATTTGTGGTGGTCAAGACTTTTCACATCTATTTTGTACTTCACTCTTATTTGTGGTGGTCAAGACTTTTCACATCTATTTTGTACTTCACTCTTATTTGTGGTGGTCAAGACTTTTCACATCTATTTTGTACTTCACTCTTATTTGTGGTGGTCAAGACTTTTCACATCTATTTTGTACTTCACTCTTATTTGTGGTGGTCAAGACTTTTCACATCTATTTTGTACTTCACTCTTATTTGTGGTGGTCAAGACTTTTCACATCTATTTTGTACTTCACTCTTATTTGTGGTGGTCAAGACTTTTCACATCTATTTTGTACTTCACTCTTATTTGTGGTGGTCAAGACTTTTCACATCTATTTTGTACTTCACTCTTATTTGTGGTGGTCAAGACTTTTCACATCTATTTTGTACTTCACTCTTATTTGTGGTGGTCAAGACTTTTCACATCTATTTTGTACTTCACTCTTATTTGTGGTGGTCAAGACTTTTCACATCTATTTTGTACTTCTTCACATCTATTTTGTACTTCACTCTTATTTGTGGTGGTCAAGACTTTTCACATCTATTTTGTACTTCACTCTTATTTGTGGTGGTCAAGACTTTTCACATCTATTTTGTACTTCACTCTGTGGTGGTCAAGACTTTTCACATCTATTTTGTACTTCACTCTTATTTGTGGTGGTCAAGACTTTTCACATCTATTTTGTACTTCACTCTTATTTGTGGTGGTCAAGACTTTTCACATCTATTTTGTACTTCACTCTTATTTGTGGTGGTCAAGACTTTTCACATCTATTTTGTACTTCACTCTTATTTGTGGTGGTCAAGACTTTTCACATCTATTTTGTACTTCACTCTTATTTGTGGTGGTCAAGACTTTTCACATCTATTTTGTACTTCACTCTTATTTGTGGTGGTCAAGACTTTTCACATCTATTTTGTACTTCACTCTTATTTGTGGTGGTCAAGACTTTTCACATCTATTTTGTACTTCACTCTTATTTGTGGTGGTCAAGACTTTTCACATCTATTTTGTACTTCACTCTTATTTGTGGTGGTCAAGACTTTTCACATCTATTTTGTACTTCACTCTTATTTGTGGTGGTCAAGACTTTTCACATCTATTTTGTACTTCACTCTTATTTGTGGTGGTCAAGACTTTTCACATCTATTTTGTACTTCACTCTTATTTGTGGTGGTCAAGACTTTTCACATCTATTTTGTACTTCACTCTTATTTGTGGTGGTCAAGACTTTTCACATCTATTTTGTACTTCACTCTTATTTGTGGTGGTCAAGACTTTTCACATCTATTTTGTACTTCACTCTTATTTGTGGTGGTCAAGACTTTTCACATCTATTTTGTACTTCACTCTTATTTGTGGTGGTCAAGACTTTTCACATCTATTTTGTACTTCACTCTTATTTGTGGTGGTCAAGACTTTTCACATCTATTTTGTACTTCACTCTTATTTGTGGTGGTCAAGACTTTTCACATCTATTTTGTACTTCACTCTTATTTGTGGTGGTCAAGACTTTTCACATCTATTTTGTACTTCACTCTTATTTGTGGTGGTCAAGACTTTTCACATCTATTTTGTACTTCACTCTTATTTGTGGTGGTCAAGACTTTTCACATCTATTTTGTACTTCACTCTTATTTGTGGTGGTCAAGACTTTTCACATCTATTTTGTACTTCACTCTTATTTGTGGTGGTCAAGACTTTTCACATCTATTTTGTACTTCACTCTTATTTGTGGTGGTCAAGACTTTTCACATCTATTTTGTACTTCACTCTTATTTGTGGTGGTCAAGACTTTTCACATCTATTTTGTACTTCACTCTTATTTGTGGTGGTCAAGACTTTTCACATCTATTTTGTACTTCACTCTTATTTGTGGTGGTCAAGACTTTTCACATCTATTTTGTACTTCACTCTTATTTGTGGTGGTCAAGACTTTTCACATCTATTTTGTACTTCACTCTTATTTGTGGTGGTCAAGACTTTTCACATCTATTTTGTACTTCACTCTTATTTGTGGTGGTCAAGACTTTTCACATCTATTTTGTACTTCACTCTTATTTGTGGTGGTCAAGACTTTTCACATCTATTTTGTACTTCACTCTTATTTGTGGTGGTCAAGACTTTTCACATCTATTTTGTACTTCACTCTTATTTGTGGTGGTCAAGACTTTTCACATCTATTTTGTACTTCACTCTTATTTGTGGTGGTCAAGACTTTTCACATCTATTTTGTACTTCACTCTTATTTGTGGTGGTCAAGACTTTTCACATCTATTTTGTACTTCACTCTTATTTGTGGTGGTCAAGACTTTTCACATCTATTTTGTACTTCACTCTTATTTGTGGTGGTCAAGACTTTTCACATCTATTTTGTACTTCACTCTTATTTGTGGTGGTCAAGACTTTTCACATCTATTTTGTACTTCACTCTTATTTGTGGTGGTCAAGACTTTTCACATCTATTTTGTACTTCACTCTTATTTGTGGTGGTCAAGACTTTTCACATCTATTTTGTACTTCACTCTTATTTGTGGTGGTCAAGACTTTTCACATCTATTTTGTACTTCACTCTTATTTGTGGTGGTCAAGACTTTTCACATCTATTTTGTACTTCACTCTTATTTGTGGTGGTCAAGACTTTTCACATCTATTTTGTACTTCACTCTTATTTGTGGTGGTCAAGACTTTTCACATCTATTTTGTACTTCACTCTTATTTGTGGTGGTCAAGACTTTTCACATCTATTTTGTACTTCACTCTTATTTGTGGTGGTCAAGACTTTTCACATCTATTTTGTACTTCACTCTTATTTGTGGTGGTCAAGACTTTTCACATCTATTTTGTACTTCACTCTTATTTGTGGTGGTCAAGACTTTTCACATCTATTTTGTACTTCACTCTTATTTGTGGTGGTCAAGACTTTTCACATCTATTTTGTACTTCACTCTTATTTGTGGTGGTCAAGACTTTTCACATCTATTTTGTACTTCACTCTTATTTGTGGTGGTCAAGACTTTTCACATCTATTTTGTACTTCACTCTTATTTGTGGTGGTCAAGACTTTTCACATCTATTTTGTACTTCACTCTTATTTGTGGTGGTCAAGACTTTTCACATCTATTTTGTACTTCACTCTTATTTGTGGTGGTCAAGACTTTTCACATCTATTTTGTACTTCACTCTTATTTGTGGTGGTCAAGACTTTTCACATCTATTTTGTACTTCACTCTTATTTGTGGTGGTCAAGACTTTTCACATCTATTTTGTACTTCACTCTTATTTGTGGTGGTCAAGACTTTTCACATCTATTTTGTACTTCACTCTTATTTGTGGTGGTCAAGACTTTTCACATCTATTTTGTACTTCACTCTTATTTGTGGTGGTCAAGACTTTTCACATCTATTTTGTACTTCACTCTTATTTGTGGTGGTCAAGACTTTTCACATCTATTTTGTACTTCACTCTTATTTGTGGTGGTCAAGACTTTTCACATCTATTTTGTACTTCACTCTTATTTGTGGTGGTCAAGACTTTTCACATCTATTTTGTACTTCACTCTTATTTGTGGTGGTCAAGACTTTTCACATCTATTTTGTACTTCACTCTTATTTGTGGTGGTCAAGACTTTTCACATCTATTTTGTACTTCACTCTTATTTGTGGTGGTCAAGACTTTTCACATCTATTTTGTACTTCACTCTTATTTGTGGTGGTCAAGACTTTTCACATCTATTTTGTACTTCACTCTTATTTGTGGTGGTCAAGACTTTTCACATCTATTTTGTACTTCACTCTTATTTGTGGTGGTCAAGACTTTTCACATCTATTTTGTACTTCACTCTTATTTGTGGTGGTCAAGACTTTTCACATCTATTTTGTACTTCACTCTTATTTGTGGTGGTCAAGACTTTTCACATCTATTTTGTACTTCACTCTTATTTGTGGTGGTCAAGACTTTTCACATCTATTTTGTACTTCACTCTTATTTGTGGTGGTCAAGACTTTTCACATCTATTTTGTACTTCACTCTTATTTGTGGTGGTCAAGACTTTTCACATCTATTTTGTACTTCACTCTTATTTGTGGTGGTCAAGACTTTTCACATCTATTTTGTACTTCACTCTTATTTGTGGTGGTCAAGACTTTTCACATCTATTTTGTACTTCACTCTTATTTGTGGTGGTCAAGACTTTTCACATCTATTTTGTACTTCACTCTTATTTGTGGTGGTCAAGACTTTTCACATCTATTTTGTACTTCACTCTTATTTGTGGTGGTCAAGACTTTTCACATCTATTTTGTACTTCACTCTTATTTGTGGTGGTCAAGACTTTTCACATCTATTTTGTACTTCACTCTTATTTGTGGTGGTCAAGACTTTTCACATCTATTTTGTACTTCACTCTTATTTGTGGTGGTCAAGACTTTTCACATCTATTTTGTACTTCACTCTTATTTGTGGTGGTCAAGACTTTTCACATCTATTTTGTACTTCACTCTTATTTGTGGTGGTCAAGACTTTTCACATCTATTTTGTACTTCACTCTTATTTGTGGTGGTCAAGACTTTTCACATCTATTTTGTACTTCACTCTTATTTGTGGTGGTCAAGACTTTTCACATCTATTTTGTACTTCACTCTTATTTGTGGTGGTCAAGACTTTTCACATCTATTTTGTACTTCACTCTTATTTGTGGTGGTCAAGACTTTTCACATCTATTTTGTACTTCACTCTTATTTGTGGTGGTCAAGACTTTTCACATCTATTTTGTACTTCACTCTTATTTGTGGTGGTCAAGACTTTTCACATCTATTTTGTACTTCACTCTTATTTGTGGTGGTCAAGACTTTTCACATCTATTTTGTACTTCACTCTTATTTGTGGTGGTCAAGACTTTTCACATCTATTTTGTACTTCACTCTTATTTGTGGTGGTCAAGACTTTTCACATCTATTTTGTACTTCACTCTTATTTGTGGTGGTCAAGACTTTTCACATCTATTTTGTACTTCACTCTTATTTGTGGTGGTCAAGACTTTTCACATCTATTTTGTACTTCACTCTTATTTGTGGTGGTCAAGACTTTTCACATCTATTTTGTACTTCACTCTTATTTGTGGTGGTCAAGACTTTTCACATCTATTTTGTACTTCACTCTTATTTGTGGTGGTCAAGACTTTTCACATCTATTTTGTACTTCACTCTTATTTGTGGTGGTCAAGACTTTTCACATCTATTTTGTACTTCACTCTTATTTGTGGTGGTCAAGACTTTTCACATCTATTTTGTACTTCACTCTTATTTGTGGTGGTCAAGACTTTTCACATCTATTTTGTACTTCACTCTTATTTGTGGTGGTCAAGACTTTTCACATCTATTTTGTACTTCACTCTTATTTGTGGTGGTCAAGACTTTTCACATCTATTTTGTACTTCACTCTTATTTGTGGTGGTCAAGACTTTTCACATCTATTTTGTACTTCACTCTTATTTGTGGTGGTCAAGACTTTTCACATCTATTTTGTACTTCACTCTTATTTGTGGTGGTCAAGACTTTTCACATCTATTTTGTACTTCACTCTTATTTGTGGTGGTCAAGACTTTTCACATCTATTTTGTACTTCACTCTTATTTGTGGTGGTCAAGACTTTTCACATCTATTTTGTACTTCACTCTTATTTGTGGTGGTCAAGACTTTTCACATCTATTTTGTACTTCACTCTTATTTGTGGTGGTCAAGACTTTTCACATCTATTTTGTACTTCACTCTTATTTGTGGTGGTCAAGACTTTTCACATCTATTTTGTACTTCACTCTTATTTGTGGTGGTCAAGACTTTTCACATCTATTTTGTACTTCACTCTTATTTGTGGTGGTCAAGACTTTTCACATCTATTTTGTACTTCACTCTTATTTGTGGTGGTCAAGACTTTTCACATCTATTTTGTACTTCACTCTTATTTGTGGTGGTCAAGACTTTTCACATCTATTTTGTACTTCACTCTTATTTGTGGTGGTCAAGACTTTTCACATCTATTTTGTACTTCACTCTTATTTGTGGTGGTCAAGACTTTTCACATCTATTTTGTACTTCACTCTTATTTGTGGTGGTCAAGACTTTTCACATCTATTTTGTACTTCACTCTTATTTGTGGTGGTCAAGACTTTTCACATCTATTTTGTACTTCACTCTTATTTGTGGTGGTCAAGACTTTTCACATCTATTTTGTACTTCACTCTTATTTGTGGTGGTCAAGACTTTTCACATCTATTTTGTACTTCACTCTTATTTGTGGTGGTCAAGACTTTTCACATCTATTTTGTACTTCACTCTTATTTGTGGTGGTCAAGACTTTTCACATCTATTTTGTACTTCACTCTTATTTGTGGTGGTCAAGACTTTTCACATCTATTTTGTACTTCACTCTTATTTGTGGTGGTCAAGACTTTTCACATCTATTTTGTACTTCACTCTTATTTGTGGTGGTCAAGACTTTTCACATCTATTTTGTACTTCACTCTTATTTGTGGTGGTCAAGACTTTTCACATCTATTTTGTACTTCACTCTTATTTGTGGTGGTCAAGACTTTTCACATCTATTTTGTACTTCACTCTTATTTGTGGTGGTCAAGACTTTTCACATCTATTTTGTACTTCACTCTTATTTGTGGTGGTCAAGACTTTTCACATCTATTTTGTACTTCACTCTTATTTGTGGTGGTCAAGACTTTTCACATCTATTTTGTACTTCACTCTTATTTGTGGTGGTCAAGACTCTTCACTCTTATTTGTGGTGGTCAAGACTTTTCACATCTATTTTGTACTTCACTCTTATTTGTGGTGGTCAAGACTTTTCACATCTATTTTGTACTTCACTCTTATTTGTGGTGGTCAAGACTTTTCACATCTATTTTGTACTTCACTCTTATTTGTGGTGGTCAAGACTTTTCACATCTATTTTGTACTTCACTCTTATTTGTGGTGGTCAAGACTTTTCACATCTATTTTGTACTTCACTCTTATTTGTGGTGGTCAAGACTTTTCACATCTATTTTGTACTTCACTCTTATTTGTGGTGGTCAAGACTTTTCACATCTATTTTGTACTTCACTCTTATTTGTGGTGGTCAAGACTTTTCACATCTATTTTGTACTTCACTCTTATTTGTGGTGGTCAAGACTTTTCACATCTATTTTGTACTTCACTCTTATTTTTGTACTTCACTCTTATTTGTGGTGGTCAAGACTTTTCACATCTATTTTGTACTTCACTCTTATTTGTGGTGGTCAAGACTTTTCACATCTATTTTGTACTTCACTCTTATTTGTGGTGGTCAAGACTTTTCACATCTATTTTGTACTTCACTCTTATTTGTGGTGGTCAAGACTTTTCACATCTATTTTGTACTTCACTCTTATTTGTGGTGGTCAAGACTTTTCACATCTATTTTGTACTTCACTCTTATTTGTGGTGGTCAAGACTTTTCACATCTATTTTGTACTTCACTCTTATTTGTGGTGGTCAAGACTTTTCACATCTATTTTGTACTTCACTCTTATTTGTGGTGGTCAAGACTTTTCACATCTATTTTGTACTTCACTCTTATTTGTGGTGGTCAAGACTTTTCACATCTATTTTGTACTTCACTCTTATTTGTGGTGGTCAAGACTTTTCACATCTATTTTGTACTTCACTCTTATTTGTGGTGGTCAAGACTTTTCACATCTATTTTGTACTTCACTCTTATTTGTGGTGGTCAAGACTTTTCACATCTATTTTGTACTTCACTCTTATTTGTGGTGGTCAAGACTTTTCACATCTATTTTGTACTTCACTCTTATTTGTGGTGGTCAAGACTTTTCACATCTATTTTGTACTTCACTCTTATTTGTGGTGGTCAAGACTTTTCACATCTATTTTGTACTTCACTCTTATTTGTGGTGGTCAAGACTTTTCACATCTATTTTGTACTTCACTCTTATTTGTGGTGGTCAAGACTTTTCACATCTATTTTGTACTTCACTCTTATTTGTGGTGGTCAAGACTTTTCACATCTATTTTGTACTTCACTCTTATTTGTGGTGGTCAAGACTTTTCACATCTATTTTGTACTTCACTCTTATTTGTGGTGGTCAAGACTTTTCACATCTATTTTGTACTTCACTCTTATTTGTGGTGGTCAAGACTTTTCACATCTATTTTGTACTTCACTCTTATTTGTGGTGGTCAAGACTTTTCACATCTATTTTGTACTTCACTCTTATTTGTGGTGGTCAAGACTTTTCACATCTATTTTGTACTTCACTCTTATTTGTGGTGGTCAAGACTTTTCACATCTATTTTGTACTTCACTCTTATTTGTGGTGGTCAAGACTTTTCACATCTATTTTGTACTTCACTCTTATTTGTGGTGGTCAAGACTTTTCACATCTATTTTGTACTTCACTCTTATTTGTGGTGGTCAAGACTTTTCACATCTATTTTGTACTTCACTCTTATTTGTGGTGGTCAAGACTTTTCACATCTATTTTGTACTTCACTCTTATTTGTGGTGGTCAAGACTTTTCACATCTATTTTGTACTTCACTCTTATTTGTGGTGGTCAAGACTTTTCACATCTATTTTGTACTTCACTCTTATTTGTGGTGGTCAAGACTTTTCACATCTATTTTGTACTTCACTCTTATTTGTGGTGGTCAAGACTTTTCACATCTATTTTGTACTTCACTCTTATTTGTGGTGGTCAAGACTTTTCACATCTATTTTGTACTTCACTCTTATTTGTGGTGGTCAAGACTTTTCACATCTATTTTGTACTTCACTCTTATTTGTGGTGGTCAAGACTTTTCACATCTATTTTGTACTTCACTCTTATTTGTGGTGGTCAAGACTTTTCACATCTATTTTGTACTTCACTCTTATTTGTGGTGGTCAAGACTTTTCACATCTATTTTGTACTTCACTCTTATTTGTGGTGGTCAAGACTTTTCACATCTATTTTGTACTTCACTCTTATTTGTGGTGGTCAAGACTTTTCACATCTATTTTGTACTTCACTCTTATTTGTGGTGGTCAAGACTTTTCACATCTATTTTGTACTTCACTCTTATTTGTGGTGGTCAAGACTTTTCACATCTATTTTGTACTTCACTCTTATTTGTGGTGGTCAAGACTTTTCACATCTATTTTGTACTTCACTCTTATTTGTGGTGGTCAAGACTTTTCACATCTATTTTGTACTTCACTCTTATTTGTGGTGGTCAAGACTTTTCACATCTATTTTGTACTTCACTCTTATTTGTGGTGGTCAAGACTTTTCACATCTATTTTGTACTTCACTCTTATTTGTGGTGGTCAAGACTTTTCACATCTATTTTGTACTTCACTCTTATTTGTGGTGGTCAAGACTTTTCACATCTATTTTGTACTTCACTCTTATTTGTGGTGGTCAAGACTTTTCACATCTATTTTGTACTTCACTCTTATTTGTGGTGGTCAAGACTTTTCACATCTATTTTGTACTTCACTCTTATTTGTGGTGGTCAAGACTTTTCACATCTATTTTGTACTTCACTCTTATTTGTGGTGGTCAAGACTTTTCACATCTATTTTGTACTTCACTCTTATTTGTGGTGGTCAAGACTTTTCACATCTATTTTGTACTTCACTCTTATTTGTGGTGGTCAAGACTTTTCACATCTATTTTGTACTTCACTCTTATTTGTGGTGGTCAAGACTTTTCACATCTATTTTGTACTTCACTCTTATTTGTGGTGGTCAAGACTTTTCACATCTATTTTGTACTTCACTCTTATTTGTGGTGGTCAAGACTTTTCACATCTATTTTGTACTTCACTCTTATTTGTGGTGGTCAAGACTTTTCACATCTATTTTGTACTTCACTCTTATTTGTGGTGGTCAAGACTTTTCACATCTATTTTGTACTTCACTCTTATTTGTGGTGGTCAAGACTTTTCACATCTATTTTGTACTTCACTCTTATTTGTGGTGGTCAAGACTTTTCACATCTATTTTGTACTTCACTCTTATTTGTGGTGGTCAAGACTTTTCACATCTATTTTGTACTTCACTCTTATTTGTGGTGGTCAAGACTTTTCACATCTATTTTGTACTTCACTCTTATTTGTGGTGGTCAAGACTTTTCACATCTATTTTGTACTTCACTCTTATTTGTGGTGGTCAAGACTTTTCACATCTATTTTGTACTTCACTCTTATTTGTGGTGGTCAAGACTTTTCACATCTATTTTGTACTTCACTCTTATTTGTGGTGGTCAAGACTTTTCACATCTATTTTGTACTTCACTCTTATTTGTGGTGGTCAAGACTTTTCACATCTATTTTGTACTTCACTCTTATTTGTGGTGGTCAAGACTTTTCACATCTATTTTGTACTTCACTCTTATTTGTGGTGGTCAAGACTTTTCACATCTATTTTGTACTTCACTCTTATTTGTGGTGGTCAAGACTTTTCACATCTATTTTGTACTTCACTCTTATTTGTGGTGGTCAAGACTTTTCACATCTATTTTGTACTTCACTCTTATTTGTGGTGGTCAAGACTTTTCACATCTATTTTGTACTTCACTCTTATTTGTGGTGGTCAAGACTTTTCACATCTATTTTGTACTTCACTCTTATTTGTGGTGGTCAAGACTTTTCACATCTATTTTGTACTTCACTCTTATTTGTGGTGGTCAAGACTTTTCACATCTATTTTGTACTTCACTCTTATTTGTGGTGGTCAAGACTTTTCACATCTATTTTGTACTTCACTCTTATTTGTGGTGGTCAAGACTTTTCACATCTATTTTGTACTTCACTCTTATTTGTGGTGGTCAAGACTTTTCACATCTATTTTGTACTTCACTCTTATTTGTGGTGGTCAAGACTTTTCACATCTATTTTGTACTTCACTCTTATTTGTGGTGGTCAAGACTTTTCACATCTATTTTGTACTTCACTCTTATTTGTGGTGGTCAAGACTTTTCACATCTATTTTGTACTTCACTCTTATTTGTGGTGGTCAAGACTTTTCACATCTATTTTGTACTTCACTCTTATTTGTGGTGGTCAAGACTTTTCACATCTATTTTGTACTTCACTCTTATTTGTGGTGGTCAAGACTTTTCACATCTATTTTGTACTTCACTCTTATTTGTGGTGGTCAAGACTTTTCACATCTATTTTGTACTTCACTCTTATTTGTGGTGGTCAAGACTTTTCACATCTATTTTGTACTTCACTCTTATTTGTGGTGGTCAAGACTTTTCACATCTATTTTGTACTTCACTCTTATTTGTGGTGGTCAAGACTTTTCACATCTATTTTGTACTTCACTCTTATTTGTGGTGGTCAAGACTTTTCACATCTATTTTGTACTTCACTCTTATTTGTGGTGGTCAAGACTTTTCACATCTATTTTGTACTTCACTCTTATTTGTGGTGGTCAAGACTTTTCACATCTATTTTGTACTTCACTCTTATTTGTGGTGGTCAAGACTTTTCACATCTATTTTGTACTTCACTCTTATTTGTGGTGGTCAAGACTTTTCACATCTATTTTGTACTTCACTCTTATTTGTGGTGGTCAAGACTTTTCACATCTATTTTGTACTTCACTCTTATTTGTGGTGGTCAAGACTTTTCACATCTATTTTGTACTTCACTCTTATTTGTGGTGGTCAAGACTTTTCACATCTATTTTGTACTTCACTCTTATTTGTGGTGGTCAAGACTTTTCACATCTATTTTGTACTTCACTCTTATTTGTGGTGGTCAAGACTTTTCACATCTATTTTGTACTTCACTCTTATTTGTGGTGGTCAAGACTTTTCACATCTATTTTGTACTTCACTCTTATTTGTGGTGGTCAAGACTTTTCACATCTATTTTGTACTTCACTCTTATTTGTGGTGGTCAAGACTTTTCACATCTATTTTGTACTTCACTCTTATTTGTGGTGGTCAAGACTTTTCACATCTATTTTGTACTTCACTCTTATTTGTGGTGGTCAAGACTTTTCACATCTATTTTGTACTTCACTCTTATTTGTGGTGGTCAAGACTTTTCACATCTATTTTGTACTTCACTCTTATTTGTGGTGGTCAAGACTTTTCACATCTATTTTGTACTTCACTCTTATTTGTGGTGGTCAAGACTTTTCACATCTATTTTGTACTTCACTCTTATTTGTGGTGGTCAAGACTTTTCACATCTATTTTGTACTTCACTCTTATTTGTGGTGGTCAAGACTTTTCACATCTATTTTGTACTTCACTCTTATTTGTGGTGGTCAAGACTTTTCACATCTATTTTGTACTTCACTCTTATTTGTGGTGGTCAAGACTTTTCACATCTATTTTGTACTTCACTCTTATTTGTGGTGGTCAAGACTTTTCACATCTATTTTGTACTTCACTCTTATTTGTGGTGGTCAAGACTTTTCACATCTATTTTGTACTTCACTCTTATTTGTGGTGGTCAAGACTTTTCACATCTATTTTGTACTTCACTCTTATTTGTGGTGGTCAAGACTTTTCACATCTATTTTGTACTTCACTCTTATTTGTGGTGGTCAAGACTTTTCACATCTATTTTGTACTTCACTCTTATTTGTGGTGGTCAAGACTTTTCACATCTATTTTGTACTTCACTCTTATTTGTGGTGGTCAAGACTTTTCACATCTATTTTGTACTTCACTCTTATTTGTGGTGGTCAAGACTTTTCACATCTATTTTGTACTTCACTCTTATTTGTGGTGGTCAAGACTTTTCACATCTATTTTGTACTTCACTCTTATTTGTGGTGGTCAAGACTTTTCACATCTATTTTGTACTTCACTCTTATTTGTGGTGGTCAAGACTTTTCACATCTATTTTGTACTTCACTCTTATTTGTGGTGGTCAAGACTTTTCACATCTATTTTGTACTTCACTCTTATTTGTGGTGGTCAAGACTTTTCACATCTATTTTGTACTTCACTCTTATTTGTGGTGGTCAAGACTTTTCACATCTATTTTGTACTTCACTCTTATTTGTGGTGGTCAAGACTTTTCACATCTATTTTGTACTTCACTCTTATTTGTGGTGGTCAAGACTTTTCACATCTATTTTGTACTTCACTCTTATTTGTGGTGGTCAAGACTTTTCACATCTATTTTGTACTTCACTCTTATTTGTGGTGGTCAAGACTTTTCACATCTATTTTGTACTTCACTCTTATTTGTGGTGGTCAAGACTTTTCACATCTATTTTGTACTTCACTCTTATTTGTGGTGGTCAAGACTTTTCACATCTATTTTGTACTTCACTCTTATTTGTGGTGGTCAAGACTTTTCACATCTATTTTGTACTTCACTCTTATTTGTGGTGGTCAAGACTTTTCACATCTATTTTGTACTTCACTCTTATTTGTGGTGGTCAAGACTTTTCACATCTATTTTGTACTTCACTCTTATTTGTGGTGGTCAAGACTTTTCACATCTATTTTGTACTTCACTCTTATTTGTGGTGGTCAAGACTTTTCACATCTATTTTGTACTTCACTCTTATTTGTGGTGGTCAAGACTTTTCACATCTATTTTGTACTTCACTCTTATTTGTGGTGGTCAAGACTTTTCACATCTATTTTGTACTTCACTCTTATTTGTGGTGGTCAAGACTTTTCACATCTATTTTGTACTTCACTCTTATTTGTGGTGGTCAAGACTTTTCACATCTATTTTGTACTTCACTCTTATTTGTGGTGGTCAAGACTTTTCACATCTATTTTGTACTTCACTCTTATTTGTGGTGGTCAAGACTTTTCACATCTATTTTGTACTTCACTCTTATTTGTGGTGGTCAAGACTTTTCACATCTATTTTGTACTTCACTCTTATTTGTGGTGGTCAAGACTTTTCACATCTATTTTGTACTTCACTCTTATTTGTGGTGGTCAAGACTTTTCACATCTATTTTGTACTTCACTCTTATTTGTGGTGGTCAAGACTTTTCACATCTATTTTGTACTTCACTCTTATTTGTGGTGGTCAAGACTTTTCACATCTATTTTGTACTTCACTCTTATTTGTGGTGGTCAAGACTTTTCACATCTATTTTGTACTTCACTCTTATTTGTGGTGGTCAAGACTTTTCACATCTATTTTGTACTTCACTCTTATTTGTGGTGGTCAAGACTTTTCACATCTATTTTGTACTTCACTCTTATTTGTGGTGGTCAAGACTTTTCACATCTATTTTGTACTTCACTCTTATTTGTGGTGGTCAAGACTTTTCACATCTATTTTGTACTTCACTCTTATTTGTGGTGGTCAAGACTTTTCACATCTATTTTGTACTTCACTCTTATTTGTGGTGGTCAAGACTTTTCACATCTATTTTGTACTTCACTCTTATTTGTGGTGGTCAAGACTTTTCACATCTATTTTGTACTTCACTCTTATTTGTGGTGGTCAAGACTTTTCACATCTATTTTGTACTTCACTCTTATTTGTGGTGGTCAAGACTTTTCACATCTATTTTGTACTTCACTCTTATTTGTGGTGGTCAAGACTTTTCACATCTATTTTGTACTTCACTCTTATTTGTGGTGGTCAAGACTTTTCACATCTATTTTGTACTTCACTCTTATTTGTGGTGGTCAAGACTTTTCACATCTATTTTGTACTTCACTCTTATTTGTGGTGGTCAAGACTTTTCACATCTATTTTGTACTTCACTCTTATTTGTGGTGGTCAAGACTTTTCACATCTATTTTGTACTTCACTCTTATTTGTGGTGGTCAAGACTTTTCACATCTATTTTGTACTTCACTCTTATTTGTGGTGGTCAAGACTTTTCACATCTATTTTGTACTTCACTCTTATTTGTGGTGGTCAAGACTTTTCACATCTATTTTGTACTTCACTCTTATTTGTGGTGGTCAAGACTTTTCACATCTATTTTGTACTTCACTCTTATTTGTGGTGGTCAAGACTTTTCACATCTATTTTGTACTTCACTCTTATTTGTGGTGGTCAAGACTTTTCACATCTATTTTGTACTTCACTCTTATTTGTGGTGGTCAAGACTTTTCACATCTATTTTGTACTTCACTCTTATTTGTGGTGGTCAAGACTTTTCACATCTATTTTGTACTTCACTCTTATTTGTGGTGGTCAAGACTTTTCACATCTATTTTGTACTTCACTCTTATTTGTGGTGGTCAAGACTTTTCACATCTATTTTGTACTTCACTCTTATTTGTGGTGGTCAAGACTTTTCACATCTATTTTGTACTTCACTCTTATTTGTGGTGGTCAAGACTTTTCACATCTATTTTGTACTTCACTCTTATTTGTGGTGGTCAAGACTTTTCACATCTATTTTGTACTTCACTCTTATTTGTGGTGGTCAAGACTTTTCACATCTATTTTGTACTTCACTCTTATTTGTGGTGGTCAAGACTTTTCACATCTATTTTGTACTTCACTCTTATTTGTGGTGGTCAAGACTTTTCACATCTATTTTGTACTTCACTCTTATTTGTGGTGGTCAAGACTTTTCACATCTATTTTGTACTTCACTCTTATTTGTGGTGGTCAAGACTTTTCACATCTATTTTGTACTTCACTCTTATTTGTGGTGGTCAAGACTTTTCACATCTATTTTGTACTTCACTCTTATTTGTGGTGGTCAAGACTTTTCACATCTATTTTGTACTTCACTCTTATTTGTGGTGGTCAAGACTTTTCACATCTATTTTGTACTTCACTCTTATTTGTGGTGGTCAAGACTTTTCACATCTATTTTGTACTTCACTCTTATTTGTGGTGGTCAAGACTTTTCACATCTATTTTGTACTTCACTCTTATTTGTGGTGGTCAAGACTTTTCACATCTATTTTGTACTTCACTCTTATTTGTGGTGGTCAAGACTTTTCACATCTATTTTGTACTTCACTCTTATTTGTGGTGGTCAAGACTTTTCACATCTATTTTGTACTTCACTCTTATTTGTGGTGGTCAAGACTTTTCACATCTATTTTGTACTTCACTCTTATTTGTGGTGGTCAAGACTTTTCACATCTATTTTGTACTTCACTCTTATTTGTGGTGGTCAAGACTTTTCACATCTATTTTGTACTTCACTCTTATTTGTGGTGGTCAAGACTTTTCACATCTATTTTGTACTTCACTCTTATTTGTGGTGGTCAAGACTTTTCACATCTATTTTGTACTTCACTCTTATTTGTGGTGGTCAAGACTTTTCACATCTATTTTGTACTTCACTCTTATTTGTGGTGGTCAAGACTTTTCACATCTATTTTGTACTTCACTCTTATTTGTGGTGGTCAAGACTTTTCACATCTATTTTGTACTTCACTCTTATTTGTGGTGGTCAAGACTTTTCACATCTATTTTGTACTTCACTCTTATTTGTGGTGGTCAAGACTTTTCACATCTATTTTGTACTTCACTCTTATTTGTGGTGGTCAAGACTTTTCACATCTATTTTGTACTTCACTCTTATTTGTGGTGGTCAAGACTTTTCACATCTATTTTGTACTTCACTCTTATTTGTGGTGGTCAAGACTTTTCACATCTATTTTGTACTTCACTCTTATTTGTGGTGGTCAAGACTTTTCACATCTATTTTAGTACTTCACTCTTATTTGTACTTCACTCTTATTTGTGGTGGTCAAGACTTTTCACATCTATTTTGTACTTCACTCTTATTTGTGGTGGTCAAGACTTTTCACATCTATTTTGTACTTCACTCTTATTTGTGGTGGTCAAGACTTTTCACATCTATTTTGTACTTCACTCTTATTTGTGGTGGTCAAGACTTTTCACATCTATTTTGTACTTCACTCTTATTTGTGGTGGTCAAGACTTTTCACATCTATTTTGTACTTCACTCTTATTTGTGGTGGTCAAGACTTTTCACATCTATTTTGTACTTCACTCTTATTTGTGGTGGTCAAGACTTTTCACATCTATTTTGTACTTCACTCTTATTTGTGGTGGTCAAGACTTTTCACATCTATTTTGTACTTCACTCTTATTTGTGGTGGTCAAGACTTTTCACATCTATTTTGTACTTCACTCTTATTTGTGGTGGTCAAGACTTTTCACATCTATTTTGTACTTCACTCTTATTTGGTGGTCAAGACTTTTCACATCTATTTTGTACTTCACTCTTATTTGTGGTGGTCAAGACTTTTCACATCTATTTTGTACTTCACTCTTATTTGTGGTGGTCAAGACTTTTCACATCTATTTTGTACTTCACTCTTATTTGTGGTGGTCAAGACTTTTCACATCTATTTTGTACTTCACTCTTATTTGTGGTGGTCAAGACTTTTCACATCTATTTTGTACTTCACTCTTATTTGTGGTGGTCAAGACTTTTCACATCTATTTTGTACTTCACTCTTATTTGTGGTGGTCAAGACTTTTCACATCTATTTTGTACTTCACTCTTATTTGTGGTGGTCAAGACTTTTCACATCTATTTTGTACTTCACTCTTATTTGTGGTGGTCAAGACTTTTCACATCTATTTTGTACTTCACTCTTATTTGTGGTGGTCAAGACTTTTCACATCTATTTTGTACTTCACTCTTATTTGTGGTGGTCAAGACTTTTCACATCTATTTTGTACTTCACTCTTATTTGTGGTGGTCAAGACTTTTCACATCTATTTTGTACTTCACTCTTATTTGTGGTGGTCAAGACTTTTCACATCTATTTTGTACTTCACTCTTATTTGTGGTGGTCAAGACTTTTCACATCTATTTTGTACTTCACTCTTATTTGTGGTGGTCAAGACTTTTCACATCTATTTTGTACTTCACTCTTATTTGTGGTGGTCAAGACTTTTCACATCTATTTTGTACTTCACTCTTATTTGTGGTGGTCAAGACTTTTCACATCTATTTTGTACTTCACTCTTATTTGTGGTGGTCAAGACTTTTCACATCTATTTTGTACTTCACTCTTATTTGTGGTGGTCAAGACTTTTCACATCTATTTTGTACTTCACTCTTATTTGTGGTGGTCAAGACTTTTCACATCTATTTTGTACTTCACTCTTATTTGTGGTGGTCAAGACTTTTCACATCTATTTTGTACTTCACTCTTATTTGTGGTGGTCAAGACTTTTCACATCTATTTTGTACTTCACTCTTATTTGTGGTGGTCAAGACTTTTCACATCTATTTTGTACTTCACTCTTATTTGTGGTGGTCAAGACTTTTCACATCTATTTTGTACTTCACTCTTATTTGTGGTGGTCAAGACTTTTCACATCTATTTTGTACTTCACTCTTATTTGTGGTGGTCAAGACTTTTCACATCTATTTTGTACTTCACTCTTATTTGTGGTGGTCAAGACTTTTCACATCTATTTTGTACTTCACTCTTATTTGTGGTGGTCAAGACTTTTCACATCTATTTTGTACTTCACTCTTATTTGTGGTGGTCAAGACTTTTCACATCTATTTTGTACTTCACTCTTATTTGTGGTGGTCAAGACTTTTCACATCTATTTTGTACTTCACTCTTATTTGTGGTGGTCAAGACTTTTTTTGTACATCTATTTTGTACATTCACTCTTATTTGTGGTGGTCAAGACTTTTCACATCTATTTTGTACTTCACTCTTATTTGTGGTGGTCAAGACTTTTCACATCTATTTTGTACTTCACTCTTATTTGTGGTGGTCAAGACTTTTCACATCTATTTTGTACTTCACTCTTATTTGTGGTGGTCAAGACTTTTCACATCTATTTTGTACTTCACTCTTATTTGTGGTGGTCAAGACTTTTCACATCTATTTTGTACTTCACTCTTATTTGTGGTGGTCAAGACTTTTCACATCTATTTTGTACTTCACTCTTATTTGTGGTGGTCAAGACTTTTCACATCTATTTTGTACTTCACTCTTATTTGTGGTGGTCAAGACTTTTCACATCTATTTTGTACTTCACTCTTATTTGTGGTGGTCAAGACTTTTCACATCTATTTTGTACTTCACTCTTATTTGTGGTGGTCAAGACTTTTCACATCTATTTTGTACTTCACTCTTATTTGTGGTGGTCAAGACTTTTCACATCTATTTTGTACTTCACTCTTATTTGTGGTGGTCAAGACTTTTCACATCTATTTTGTACTTCACTCTTATTTGTGGTGGTCAAGACTTTTCACATCTATTTTGTACTTCACTCTTATTTGTGGTGGTCAAGACTTTTCACATCTATTTTGTACTTCACTCTTATTTGTGGTGGTCAAGACTTTTCACATCTATTTTGTACTTCACTCTTATTTGTGGTGGTCAAGACTTTTCACATCTATTTTGTACTTCACTCTTATTTGTGGTGGTCAAGACTTTTCACATCTATTTTGTACTTCACTCTTATTTGTGGTGGTCAAGACTTTTCACATCTATTTTGTACTTCACTCTTATTTGTGGTGGTCAAGACTTTTCACATCTATTTTGTACTTCACTCTTATTTGTGGTGGTCAAGACTTTTCACATCTATTTTGTACTTCACTCTTATTTGTGGTGGTCAAGACTTTTCACATCTATTTTGTACTTCACTCTTATTTGTGGTGGTCAAGACTTTTCACATCTATTTTGTACTTCACTCTTATTTGTGGTGGTCAAGACTTTTCACATCTATTTTGTACTTCACTCTTATTTGTGGTGGTCAAGACTTTTCACATCTATTTTGTACTTCACTCTTATTTGTGGTGGTCAAGACTTTTCACATCTATTTTGTACTTCACTCTTATTTGTGGTGGTCAAGACTTTTCACATCTATTTTGTACTTCACTCTTATTTGTGGTGGTCAAGACTTTTCACATCTATTTTGTACTTCACTCTTATTTGTGGTGGTCAAGACTTTTCACATCTATTTTGTACTTTCACTCTTATTTGTGGTGGTCAAGACTTTTCACATCTATTTTGTACTTCACTCTTATTTGTGGTGGTCAAGACTTTTCACATCTATTTTGTACTTCACTCTTATTTGTGGTGGTCAAGACTTTTCACATCTATTTTGTACTTCACTCTTATTTGTGGTGGTCAAGACTTTTCACATCTATTTTGTACTTCACTCTTATTTGTGGTGGTCAAGACTTTTCACATCTATTTTGTACTTCACTCTTATTTGTGGTGGTCAAGACTTTTCACATCTATTTTGTACTTCACTCTTATTTGTGGTGGTCAAGACTTTTCACATCTATTTTGTACTTCACTCTTATTTGTGGTGGTCAAGACTTTTCACATCTATTTTGTACTTCACTCTTATTTGTGGTGGTCAAGACTTTTCACATCTATTTTGTACTTCACTCTTATTTGTGGTGGTCAAGACTTTTCACATCTATTTTGTACTTCACTCTTATTTGTGGTGGTCAAGACTTTTCACATCTATTTTGTACTTCACTCTTATTTGTGGTGGTCAAGACTTTTCACATCTATTTTGTACTTCACTCTTATTTGTGGTGGTCAAGACTTTTCACATCTATTTTGTACTTCACTGTTATTTGTGGTGGTCAAGACTTTTCACATATATTTTGTACTTCACTCTTATTTGTGGTGGTCAAGACTTTTCACATCTATTTTGTACTTCACTCTTATTTGTGGTGGTCAAGACTTTTGTTATGAAGATGAAGCGATGTTGGTGACCTCTGATTTTTACTCACATTCTTTCTTGTCATTGATGACCTTAAGTTGACCTATCTAGTACTATCGCTAAAGACTGTCCAATATTAGGAGTAAACCCCGAGACAAGAATGGTGCCACCACTTGTAGCCGTAACAACGTAACGAATGTGAAATATGATCAGTTGTGACTTGAGTGTTACAAGAATGGTGGATCAGTCCATTGTAAGAGAATACGATGGTTACTGAAACTGACCAACACAGAAGGATGACAAGACTATGAACAGTGACAAGAAATATTATGTTTGATATGAAGACCCAGAGTTAAAATTAACGGCGATAGTGAAACAACTGACATATTTCGCTCTTTCTACAGTATTTCACATGTTAAGTTTCTATTTTGATTTGTTTTCCTTTACCATTTGTGATAGATAGCGCCGGTTCATTGCTCCAAAAAACACCAAAAATACACCCTCTTCGAATTTCATCTTTTAAAAACAATTTGTTTTATGATTAGTCGGGGGTCCTAAATATTCATATTGTTTCATTTTCTCGACTTATGTTCCGTTCATGTTTCTTATATTATCCATTACTATAGGTTTTGTTTTCCCAACACTCAGCAGTAAACATGTCTTGTCGTTCAGTATACTTCGGTTGATATATTATCCATTACCATAGGTTTTGTTTTCCCAACACTTAGCAGTAAACATGTCTTGTCGTTCAGTATACTTCGGTGGATATTATCCATTACCATAGGTTTTGTTTTCCCAACACTCAGCAGTAAACATGTCTTGTCGTTCAGTATACTTCGGTTGATATTATCCATTACTCTAGGTTTTGTTTTCCCAACACTCAGCAGTAAACATGTCTTGTCGTTCAGTATACTTCCGTTGATATTATCCATTACTATAGGTTTTGTTTTCCCAATACCTAGCAGTAAACATGTCTTGTCGTTCAGTATACTTCGGTTGATATTATCCATTACCATAGGTTTTGTTTTCCCAACACTTAGCAGTAAACATGTCTTGTCGTTCAGTATACTTCGTTTGATATTATCCATTACTATAGGTTTTTTTTTTCCCAATACTCAGCAGTAAACATGTCTTCTCGTTCAGTATACTTCGGTTGATATTATCCATTACTATAGGTTTTGTTTTCCCAACACTTAGCAGTAAACATGTCTTGTCGTTCAGTATACTTCGGTTGATATTATCCATTACCATAGGTTTTGTTTTCCCAACACTTCAGCAGTAAACATGTCTTGTGGTTCAGTATACTTCGGTTGATATTATCCATTACCATAGGTTTTGTTTTCCCAACACTTAGCAGTAAACATGTCTTGTCGTTCAGTATACTTCGGTTGATGTTATCCATTACCATAGGTTTTGTTTTCCCAACACTTAGCAGTAAACATGTTTTGTCGTTCAGTATACTTCGGTTGATATTATCCATTACTCTAGGTTTTGTTTTCCCAACACTCAGCAGTAAACATGTCTTGTCGTTCAGTATACTTCGGTTGATATTATCCATTATCATAGGTTTTGTTTTCCCAACACCTAGCAGTAAACATGTCTTGTCGTTCAGTATACTTCGGTTGATATTATCCATTTCTATAGGTTTTGTTTTCCCAACACTTAGCAGTAAACATGTCTTGTCGTTCAGTATACTTCGGTTGATATTATCCATTACTATAGGTTTTGTTTTCCCAACACTCAGCAGTAAACATGTCTTGTCGTTCAGTATACTTCGGTTGATATTATCCATTACCATAGGTTTTGTTTTCCCAACACTCAGCAGTAAACATGTCTTGTCGTTCAGTATACTTCGGTTGATATTATCCATTACCATAGGTTTTGTTTTCCCAACACTCAGCAGTAAACATGTCTTGTCGTTCAGTATACTTCGGTTGATATTATCCATTACCATAGGTTTTGTTTTCCCAACACTCAGAAGTAAACATGTTTTGTCGTTCAGTATACTTCGGTTGATATTATCCATTACTCTAGGTTTTGTTTTCCCAACACTCAGCAGTAAACATGTCTTGTCGTTCAGTATACTTCGGTTGATATTATCCATTACCATAGGTTTTGTTTTCCCAACACCTAGCAGTAAACATGTCTTGTCGTTCAGTATACTTCGGTTGATATTATCCATTACCATAGGTTTTGTTTTCCCAACACTTAGCAGTAAACATGTCTTGTCGTTCAGTATACTTCGGTTGATATTATCCATTACTATAGGTTTTGTTTTCCCAACACTCAGCAGTAAACATGTCTTGTCGTTCAGTATACTTCGGTTGATATTATCCATTACCATAGGTTTTGTTTTCCCAACACTCAGCAGTAAACATGTCTTGTCGTTCAGTATACTTCGGTTGATATTATCCATTACCATAGGTTTTGTTTTCCCAACACTCAGCAGTAAACATGTCTTGTCGTTCAGTATACTTCGGTTGATATTATCCATTACTATAGGTTTTGTTTTCCCAACACTCAGCAGTAAACATGTCTTGTCGTTCAGTATACTTCGGTTGATATTATCCATTACTATAGGTTTTGTTTTCCCAACACTTAGCAGTAAACATGTCTTGTCGTTCAGTATACTTCGGTTGATATTATCCATTACTATAGGTTTTGTTTTCCCAATATAAAGAAGTAAACATGTCTTGTCGTTCAGTATACTTCGGTTGATATTATCCATTACCATAGGTTTTGTTTTCCCAACACTTAGCAGTAAACATGTCTTGTCGTTCAGTATACTTCGGTTGATATTATCCATTACTATAGGTTTTGTTTTCCCAACACTTAGCAGTAAACATGTCTTGTCGTTCAGTATACTTCGGTTGATATTATCCATTACTATAGGTTTTGTTTTTCCCAATATAAGCAGTAAACATGTCTTGTCGTTCAGTATACTTCGGTTGATATTATCCATTACCATAGGTTTTGTTTTCCCAACACTCAGCAGTAAACATGTCTTGTCGTTCAGTATACTTCGGTTGATATTATCCATTACCATAGGTTTTGTTTTCCCAACACTCAGTAGTAAACATGTCTTGTCGTTCAGTATACTTCGGTTGATATTATCCATTACTATAGGTTTTGTTTTCCCAACACTTAGCAGTAAACATGTCTTGTCGTTCAGTATACTTCGGTTGATATTATCCATTACTATAGGTTTTGTTTTCCCAACACTTAGCAGTAAACATGTCTTGTCGTTCAGTATACTTCGGTTGATATTATCCATTACCATAGGTTTTGTTTTCCCAACACTCAGCAGTAAACATGTCTTGTCGTTCAGTATACTTCGGTTGATATTATCCATTACCATAGGTTTTGTTTTCCCAACACTTAGCAGTAAACATGTCTTGTCGTTCAGTATACTTCGGTTGATATTATCCATTACCATAGGTTTTGTTTTCCCAATACTCCGCAGTAAACATGTCTTGTCGTTCAGTATACTTCGGTTGATATTATCCATTACCATAGGTTTTGTTTTCCCAATACTCAGCAGTAAACATGTCTTGTCGTTCAGTATACTTCGGTTGATATTATCCATTACTATAGGTTTTGTTTTCCCAATACTCAGCAGTAAACATGTCTTGTCGTTCAGTATACTTCGGTTGATATTATCCATTACCATAGGTTTTGTTTTCCCAACACTCAGCAGTAAACATGTCTTGTCGTTCAGTATACTTCGGTTGATATTATCCATTACCATAGGTTTTGTTTTCCCAATACCTAGCAGTAAACATGTCTTGTCGTTCAGTATACTTCGGTTGATATTATCCATTACTATAGGTTTTGTTTTCCCAACACTTAGCAGTAAACATGTCTTGTCGTTCAGTATACTTCGGTTGATATTATCCATTACTATAGGTTTTGTTTTCATAGGTTTTGTTTTCCCAACACTTAGCAGTAAACATGTCTTGTCGTTCAGTATACTTCGGTTGATATTATCCATTACTATAGGTTTTGTTTTCCCAATATAAAGAAGTAAACATGTCTTGTCGTTCAGTATACTTCGGTTGATATTATCCATTACCATAGGTTTTATTTTCCCAACACTCAGTAGTAAACATGTCTTGTCGTTCAGTATACTTCGGTTGATATTATCCATTACTATAGGTTTTGTTTTCCCAATACCTAGCAGTAAACATGTCTTGTCGTTCAGTATACTTCGGTTGATATTATCCATTACCATAGGTTTTGTTTTCCCAACACTCAGCAGTAAACATGTCTTGTCGTTCAGTATACTTCGGTTGATATTATCCATTACCATAGGTTTTGTTTTCCCAACACTCAGCAGTAAACATGTCTTGTCGTTCAGTATACTTCGGTTGATATTATCCATTACTATAGGTTTTGTTTTCCCAACACTTAGCAGTAAACATGTCTTGTCGTTCAGTATACTTCGGTTGATATTATCCATTACTATAGGTTTTGTTTTCCCAATACTCAGCAGTAAACATGTCTTGTCGTTCAGTATACTTCGGTTGATATTATCCATTACCATAGGTTTTGTTTTCCCAACACTCAGCAGTAAACATGTCTTGTCGTTCAGTATACTTCGGTTGATATTATCCATTACCATAGGTTTTGTTTTCCCAATACCTAGCAGTAAACATGTCTTGTCGTTCAGTATACTTCGGTTGATATTATCCATTACTATAGGTTTTGTTTTCCCAACACTGAGCAGTAAACATGTCTTGTCGTTCAGTATACTTCGGTTGATATTATCCATTACTATAGGTTTTGTTTTCCCAATACTCAGCAGTAAACATGTCTTGTCGTTCAGTATACTTCGGTTGATATTATCCATTACTATAGGTTTTGTTTTCCCAACACTTAGCAGTAAACATGTCTTGTCGTTCAGTATACTTCGGTTGATATTATCCATTACCATAGGTTTTGTTTTCCCAACACTCAGCAGTAAACATGTCTTGTCGTTCAGTATACTTCGGTTGATATTATCCATTACTCTAGGTTTTGTTTTCCCAACACTCAGCAGTAAACATGTCTTGTCGTTCAGTATACTTCGGTTGATATTATCCATTACCATAGGTTTTGTTTTCCCAACACTTAGCAGTAAACATGTCTTGTCGTTCAGTATACTTCGGTTGATATTATCCATTACCATAGGTTTTGTTTTCCCAACACTCAGCAGTAAACATGTCTTGTCGTTCAGTATACTTCGGTTGATATTATCCATTACTATAGGTTTTGTTTTCCCAACACTTAGCAGTAAACATGTCTTGTCGTTCAGTATACTTCGGTTGATATTATCCATTACTATAGGTTTTGTTTTCCCAATACTCAGCAGTAAACATGTCTTGTCGTTCAGTATACTTCGGTTGATATTATCCATTACTATAGGTTTTGTTTTCCCAACACTCAGCAGTAAACATGTCTTGTCGTTCAGTATACTTCGGTTGATATTATCCATTACTATAGGTTTTGTTTTCCCAATACTCAGCAGTAAACATGTCTTGTCGTTCAGTATACTTCGGTTGATATTATCCATTACTATAGGTTTTGTTTTTCCAACACTTAGCAGTAAACATGTCTTGTCGTTCAGTATACTTCGGTTGATATTATCCATTACCATAGGTTTTGTTTTCCCAACACTCAGCAGTAAACATGTCTTGTCGTTCAGTATACTTCGGTTGATATTATCCATTACCATAGGTTTTGTTTTCCCAATACTCAGCAGTAAACATGTCTTGTCGTTCAGTATACTTCGGTTGATATTATCCATTACCATAGGTTTTGTTTTCCCAACACTCAGCAGTAAACATGTCTTGTCGTTCAGTATACTTCGGTTGATATTATCCATTACTCTAGGTTTTGTTTTCCCAACACTCAGCAGTAAACATGTCTTGTCGTTCAGTATACTTCGGTTGATATTATCCATTACCATAGGTTTTGTTTTCCCAATACCTAGCAGTAAACATGTCTTGTCGTTCAGTATACTTTGGTTGATATTATCCAATTATCATAGGTTTTGTTTTCCCAATACTCAGCAGTAAACATGTCTTGTCGTTCAGTATACTTCGGTTGATATTATCCATTACTATAGGTTTTGTTTTCCCAACACTTAGCAGTAAACATGTCTTGTCGTTCAGTATACTTCGGTTGATATTATCCATTACCATAGGTTTTGTTTTCCCAACACTCAGCAGTAAACATGTCTTGTCGTTCAGTATACTTCGGTTGATATTATCCATTACTATAGGTTTTGTTTTCCCAACACTCAGCAGTAAACATGTCTTGTCGTTCAGTATACTTCGTTTGATATTATCCATTACTATAGGTTTTTTTTCCCAATACTCAGCAGTAAACATGTCTTCTCGTTCAGTATACTTCGGTTAATGTTATCCATTACCATAGGTTTTGTTTTCCCAACACTCAGTAGTAAACATGTCTTGTCGTTCAGTATACTTCGGTTGATATTATCCATTACCATAGGTTTTGTTTTCCCAATACTAGCAGTAAACATGTCTTGTCGTTCAGTATACTTCGGTTGATATTATCCATTACCATAGGTTTTGTTTTCCCAACACTCAGCAGTAAACATGTCTTGTCGTTCAGTATACTTCGGTTGATATTATCCATTACCATAGGTTTTGTTTTCCCAATACTCAGCAGTAAACATGTCTTGTCGTTCAGTATACTTCGGTTGATATTATCCATTACCATAGGTTTTGTTTTCCCAACACTCAGCAGTAAACATGTCTTGTCGTTCAGTATACTTCGGTTGATATTATCCATTACTATAGGTTTTGTTTTCCCAACACTCAGCAGTAAACATGTCTTGTCGTTCAGTATACTTCGGTTGATATTATCCATTACTATAGGTTTTGTTTTCCCAACACTTAGCAGTAAACATGTCTTGTCGTTCAGTATACTTCGGTTGATATTATCCATTACCATAGGTTTTGTTTTCCCAACACTCAGCAGTAAACATGTCTTGTCGTTCAGTATACTTCGGTTGATATTATCCATTACCATAGGTTTTGTTTTCCCAATACCTAGCAGTAAACATGTCTTGTCGTTCAGTATACTTCGGTTGATATTATCCATTACTATAGGTTTTGTTTTCCCAACACTTAGCAGTAAACATGTCTTGTCGTTCAGTATACTTCGGTTGATATTATCCATTACTATAGGTTTTGTTTTCCCAATATAAAGAAGTAAACATGTCTTGTCGTTCAGTATACTTCGGTTGATATTATCCATTACTATAGGTTTTGTTTTCCCAATACCTAGCAGTAAACATGTCTTGTCGTTCAGTATACTTCGGTTGATATTATCCATTACCATAGGTTTTGTTTTCCCAACACTCAGTAGTAAACATGTCTTGTCGTTCAGTATACTTCGGTTGATATTATCCATTACTATAGGTTTTGTTTTCCCAACACTTAGCAGTAAACATGTCTTGTCGTTCAGTATACTTCGGTTGATATTATCCATTACCATAGGTTTTGTTTTCCCAATACTCAGCAGTAAACATGTCTTGTCGTTCAGTATACTTCGGTTGATATTATCCAATTATCATAGGTTTTGTTTTCCCAACACTCAGCAGTAAACATGTCTTGTCGTTCAGTATACTTCGGTTGATATTATCCATTACTATAGGTTTTGTTTTCCCAACACTTAGCAGTAAACATGTCTTGTCGTTCAGTATACTTCGGTTGATATTATCCATTACCATAGGTTTTGTTTTCCCAACACTCAGCAGTAAACATGTCTTGTCGTTCAGTATACTTCGGTTGATATTATCCATTACTATAGGTTTTGTTTTCCCAACACTTAGCAGTAAACATGTCTTGTCGTTCAGTATACTTCGGTTGATATTATCCATTACTATAGGTTTTGTTTTCCCAACACTCAGCAGTAAACATGTCTTGTCGTTCAGTATACTTCGGTTGATATTATCCATTACTATAGGTTTTGTTTTCCCAACACTTAGCAGTAAACATGTCTTGTCGTTCAGTATACTTCGGTTGATATTATCCATTACCATAGGTTTTGTTTTCCCAACACTCAGCAGTAAACATGTCTTGTCGTTCAGTATACTTCGGTTGATATTATCCATTACCATAGGTTTTGTTTTCCCAATACCTAGCAGTAAACATGTCTTGTCGTTCAGTATACTTCGGTTGATATTATCCATTACTATAGGTTTTGTTTTCCCAACACTTAGCAGTAAACATGTCTTGTCGTTCAGTATACTTCGGTTGATATTATCCATTACTATAGGTTTTGTTTTCCCAATACTCAGCAGTAAACATGTCTTGTCGTTCAGTATACTTCGGTTGATATTATCCATTACCATAGGTTTTGTTTTCCCAACACTCAGCAGTAAACATGTCTTGTCGTTCAGTATACTTCGGTTGATATTATCCATTACTATAGGTTTTGTTTTCCCAATACCTAGCAGTAAACATGTCTTGTCGTTCAGTATACTTCGGTTGATATTATCCATTACCATAGGTTTTGTTTTCCCAACACTCAGTAGTAAACATGTCTTGTCGTTCAGTATACTTCGGTTGATATTATCCATTACTATAGGTTTTGTTTTCCCAATACCTAGCAGTAAACATGTCTTGTCGTTCAGTATACTTCGGTTGATATTATCCATTACTATAGGTTTTGTTTTCCCAACACTTAGCAGTAAACATGTCTTGTCGTTCAGTATACTTCGGTTGATATTATCCATTACCATAGGTTTTGTTTTCCCAATACTCAGCAGTAAACATGTCTTGTCGTTCAGTATACTTCGGTTGATATTATCCAATTATCATAGGTTTTGTTTTCCCAACACTCAGCAGTAAACATGTCTTGTCGTTCAGTATACTTCGGTTGATATTATCCATTACTATAGGTTTTGTTTTCCCAACACTTAGCAGTAAACATGTCTTGTCGTTCAGTATACTTCGGTTGATATTATCCATTACCATAGGTTTTGTTTTCCCAACACTCAGCAGTAAACATGTCTTGTCGTTCAGTATACTTCGGTTGATATTATCCATTACTATAGGTTTTGTTTTCCCAACACTTAGCAGTAAACATGTCTTGTCGTTCAGTATACTTCGGTTGATATTATCCATTACTATAGGTTTTGTTTTCCCAATACTCAGCAGTAAACATGTCTTGTCGTTCAGTATACTTCGGTTGATATTATCCATTACCATAGGTTTTGTTTTCCCAACACTTAGTAGTAAACATGTCTTGTCGTTCAGAATACTTCGGTTGATATTATCCATTACCATAGGTTTTGTTTTCCCAATACCTAGCAGTAAACATGTCTTGTCGTTCAGTATACTTCGGTTGATATTATCCAATTATCATAGGTTTTGTTTTCCCAATACTCAGCAGTAAACATGTCTTGTCGTTCAGTATACTTCGGTTGATATTATCCATTACTATAGGTTTTGTTTTCCCAACACTCAGCAGTAAACATGTCTTGTCGTTCAGTATACTTCGGTTGATATTATCCATTACCATAGGTTTTGTTTTCCCAACACTCAGCAGTAAACATGTCTTGTCGTTCAGTATACTTCGGTTGATATTATCCATTACTCTAGGTTTTGTTTTCCCAACACTCAGCAGTAAACATGTCTTGTCGTTCAGTATACTTCGGTTGATATTATCCATTACCATAGGTTTTGTTTTCCCAATACCTAGCAGTAAACATGTCTTGTCGTTCAGTATACTTCGGTTGATATTATCCATTACTCTAGGTTTTGTTTTCCCAACACTCAGCAGTAAACATGTCTTGTCGTTCAGTATACTTCGGTTGATATTATCCATTACCATAGGTTTTGTTTTCCCAATACCTAGCAGTAAACATGTCTTGTCGTTCAGTATACTTCGGTTGATATTATCCATTACTATAGGTTTTGTTTTCCCAACACTTAGCAGTAAACATGTCTTGTCGTTCAGTATACTTCGGTTGATATTATCCATTACTATTTTCCCAACACTCAGCAGTAAACATGTCTTGTCGTTCAGGTATACTTCGGTTGATATTATCCATTACTATAGGTTTTGTTTTCCCAACACTCAGCAGTAAACATGTCTTGTCGTTCAGTATACTTCGGTTGATATTATCCATTACTATAGGTTTTGTTTCCCCAACACTCAGCAGTAAACATGTCTTGTCGTTCAGTATACTTCGGTTGATATTATCCATTACCATAGGTTTTGTTTTCCCAATACCTAGCAGTAAACATGTCTTGTCGTTCAGTATACTTCGGTTGATATTATCCATTACTATAGGTTTTGTTTTCCCAACACTTAGCAGTAAACATGTCTTGTCGTTCAGTATACTTCGGTTGATATTATCCATTACTATAGGTTTTGTTTTCCCAATACTCAGCAGTAAACATGTCTTGTCGTTCAGTATACTTCGGTTGATATTATCCATTACCATAGGTTTTGTTTTCCCAACACTCAGCAGTAAACATGTCTTGTCGTTCAGTATACTTCGGTTGATATTATCCATTACTATAGGTTTTGTTTTCCCAACACTTAGCAGTAAACATGTCTTGTCGTTCAGTATACTTCGGTTGATATTATCCATTACTATAGGTTTTGTTTTCCCAATACTCAGCAGTAAACATGTCTTGTCGTTCAGTATACTTCGGTTGATATTATCCATTACCATAGGTTTTGTTTTCCCAACACTCAGCAGTAAACATGTCTTGTCGTTCAGTATACTTCGGTTGATATTATCCATTACCATAGGTTTTGTTTTCCCAACACCTAGCAGTAAACATGTCTTGTCGTTCAGTATACTTCGGTTGATATTATCCATTACTATAGGTTTTGTTTTCCCAACACTCAGCAGTAAACATGTCTTGTCGTTCAGTATACTTCGGTTGATATTATCCATTACTATAGGTTTTGTTTTCCCAATACTCAGCAGTAAACATGTCTTGTCGTTCAGTATACTTCGGTTGATATTATCCATTACTATAGGTTTTGTTTTCCCAACACTTAGCAGTAAACATGTCTTGTCGTTCAGTATACTTCGGTTGATATTATCCATTACCATAGGTTTTGTTTTCCCAACACTCAGCAGTAAACATGTCTTGTCGTTCAGTATACTTCGGTTGATATTATCCATTACCATAGGTTTTGTTTTCCCAACACTCAGCAGTAAACATGTCTTGTCGTTCAGTATACTTCGGTTGATATTATCCATTACCATAGGTTTTGTTTTCCCAACACTCAGCAGTAAACATGTCTTGTCGTTCAGTATACTTCGGTTGATATTATCCATTACCATAGGTTTTGTTTTCCCAATACCTAGCAGTAAACATGTCTTGTCGTTCAGTATACTTCGGTTGATATTATCCAATTATCATAGGTTTTGTTTTCCCAATACTCAGCAGTAAACATGTCTTGTCGTTCAGTATACTTCGGTTGATATTATCCATTACTATAGGTTTTGTTTTCCCAACAGCTAAAGTAAACATGTCTTGTCGTTCAGTATACTTCGGTTGATATTATCCATTACCATAGGTTTTGTTTTCCCAACACTCAGCAGTAAACATGTCTTGTCGTTCAGTATACTTCGGTTGATATTATCCATTACTATAGGTTTTGTTTTCCCAACACTTAGCAGTAAACATGTCTTGTCGTTCAGTATACTTCGGTTGATATTATCCATTACTATAGGTTTTTTTTTCCCAAAACTCAGCAGTAAACATGTCTTGTCGTTCAGTATACTTCGGTTGATATTATCCATTACCATAGGTTTTGTTTTCCCAACACTCAGCAGTAAACATGTCTTGTCGTTCAGTATACTTCGGTTGATATTATCCATTACCATAGGTTTTGTTTTCCCAACACCTAGCAGTAAACATGTCTTGTCGTTCAGTATACTTCGGTTGATATTATCCATTACTATAGGTTTTGTTTTCCCAACACTCAGACAGTAAACATGTCTTGTCGTTCAGTATACTTCGGTTGATATTATCCATTACTATAGGTTTTGTTTTCCCAACACCTCAGTAAACATGTCTTGTCGTTCAGTATACTTCGGTTGATATTAATCCATAGGTTTTTTTTTCCCAACACTTAGCAGTAAACATGTCTTGTCGTTCAGTATACTTCGGTTGATATTATCCATTACCATAGGTTTTGTTTTCCCAACACTCAGCAGTAAACATGTCTTGTCGTTCAGTATACTTCGGTTGATATTATCCATTACTATAGGTTTTGTTTTCCCAACACTTAGCAGTAAACATGTCTTGTCGTTCAGTATACTTCGGTTGATATTATCCATTACTATAGGTTTTTTTCCCAACACTCAGCAGTAAACATGTCTTGTCGTTCAGTATACTTCGGTTGATATTATCCATTACTATAGGTTTTGTTTTCCCAACACTCAGCAGTAAACATGTCTTGTCGTTCAGTATACTTCGGTTGATATTATCCATTACCATAGGTTTTGTTTTCCCAACACTCAGCAGTAAACATGTCTTGTCGTTCAGTATACTTCGGTTGATATTATCCATTACTATAGGTTTTGTTTTCCCAACACCCAGCAGTAAACATGTCTTGTCGTTCAGTATACTTCGGTTGATATTATCCATTACTATAGGTTTTGTTTTCCCAACACTCAGCAGTAAACATGTCTTGTCGTTCAGTATACTTCGGTTGATATTATCCATTACTATAGGTTTTGTTTTCCCAACACTCAGCAGTAAACATGTCTTGTCGTTCAGTATACTTCGGTTGATATTATCCATTACCATAGGTTTTGTTTTCCCAACACTCAGCAGTAAACATGTCTTGTCGTTCAGTATACTTCGGTTGATATTATCCATTACTCTAGGTTTTGTTTTCCCAACACTCAGCAGTAAACATGTCTTGTCGTTCAGTATACTTCGGTTGATATTATCCATTACTATAGGTTTTGTTTTCCCAACACTTAGCAGTAAACATGTCTTGTCGTTCAGTATACTTCGGTTGATATTATCCATTACTATAGGTTTTGTTTTCCCAACACTCAGCAGTAAACATGTCTTGTCGTTCAGTATACTTCGGTTGATATTATCCATTACCATAGGTTTTGTTTTCCCAATACCTAGCAGTAAACATGTCTTGTCGTTCAGTATACTTCGGTTGATATTATCCATTACTATAGGTTTTGTTTTCCCAACACTTAGCAGTAAACATGTCTTGTCGTTCAGTATACTTCGGTTGATATTATCCATTACTATAGGTTTTGTTTTCCCAACACTCAAGCAGTAAACATGTCTTGTCGTTCAGTATACTTCGGTTGATATTATCCATTACTATAGGTTTTGTTTTCCCAATACTCAGCAGTAAACATGTCTTGTCGTTCAGTATACTTCGGTTGATATTATCCATTACTATAGGTTTTGTTTTCCCAACACTCAGCAGTAAACATGTCTTGTCGTTCAGTATACTTCGGTTGATATTATCCATTACCATAGGTTTGTTTTCCCAATACTCAGCAGTAAACATGTCTTGTCGTTCAGTATACTTCGGTTGATATTATCCATTACCATAGGTTTTGTTTTCCCAACACTCAGCAGTAAACATGTCTTGTCGTTCAGTATACTTCGGTTGATATTATCCATTACTATAGGTTTTGTTTTCCCAACACTCAGCAGTAAACATGTCTTGTCGTTCAGTATACTTCGGTTGATATTATCCATTACTATAGGTTTTGTTTTCCCAACACTCAGCAGTAAACATGTCTTGTCGTTCAGTATACTTCGGTTGATATTATCCATTACCATAGGTTTTGTTTTCCCAATACTCAGCAGTAAACATGTCTTGTCGTTCAGTATACTTCGGTTGATATTATCCATTACTATAGGTTTTGTTTTCCCAACACTTAGCAGTAAACATGTCTTGTCGTTCAGTATACTTCGGTTGATATTATCCATTACTATAGGTTTTGTTTTCCCAACACTCAGCAGTAAACATGTCTTGTCGTTCAGTATACTTCGGTTGATATTATCCATTACTATAGGTTTTGTTTTCCCAACACTCAGCAGTAAACATGTCTTGTCGTTCAGTATACTTCGGTTGATATTATCCATTACTATAGGTTTTGTTTTCCCAACACTCAGCAGTAAACATGTCTTGTCGTTCAGTATACTTCGGTTGATATTATCCATTACCATAGGTTTTGTTTTCCCAACACTTAGCAGTAAACATGTCTTGTCGTTCAGTATACTTCGGTTGATATTATCCATTACCATAGGTTTTGTTTTCCCAACACTTAGCAGTAAACATGTCTTGTCGTTCAGTATACTTCGGTTGATATTATCCATTACTATAGGTTTTGTTTTCCCAACACTTAGCAGTAAACATGTCTTGTCGTTCAGTATACTTCGGTTGATATTATCCATTACCATAGGTTTTGTTTTCCCAATACTCAGCAGTAAACATGTCTTGTCGTTCAGTATACTTCGGTTGATATTATCCATTACCATAGGTTTTGTTTTCCCAACACTCAGCAGTAAACATGTCTTGTCGTTCAGTATACTTCGGTTGATATTATCCATTACCATAGGTTTTGTTTTCCCAACACTCAGCAAACATAGCAGTAAACATGTCTTGTCGTTCAGTATACTTCGGTTGATATTATCCATTACTATAGGTTTTGTTTTCCCAACACTCAGCAGTAAACATGTCTTGTCGTTCAGTATACTTCGGTTGATATTATCCATTACTATAGGTTTTGTTTTTCCAACACTTAGCAGTAAACATGTCTTGTCGTTCAGTATACTTCGGTTGATATTATCCATTACTATAGGTTTTGTTTTCCCAACACTCAGCAGTAAACATGTCTTGTCGTTCAGTATACTTCGGTTGATATTATCCATTACCATAGGTTTTGTTTTCCCAGCAGTAAACATGTCTTGTCGTTCAGTATACTTGGTTGATATTATCCATTCAGGTTTACTTCCGGTTGATAAACATGTCTCCGTTACTATAGGTTTTGTTTCCCAACATAGGTTTTGTTTTCCCAACCTAGCAGTAAACATGTCTTGTCGTTCAGTATACTTCGGTTGATATTATCCATTACTATAGGTTTTGTTTTCCCAATACTCAGCAGTAAACATGTCTTGTCGTTCAGTATACTTCGGTTGATATTATCCATTACCATAGGTTTTGTTTTCCCAACCCAGCTCAGCAGTAAACATGTCTTGTCGTTCAGTATACTTCGGTTGATATTATCCATTACTATAGGTTTTGTTTTCCCAACACCTAGCAGTAAACATGTCTTGTCGTTTCAGTATACTTCGGTTGATATTATCCATTACTATAGGTTTTGTTTTCCCAACACTCAGCAGTAAACATGTCTTGTCGTTCAGTATACTTCGGTTGATATTATCCATTACCATAGGTTTTGTTTTCCCAACACTCAGCAGTAAACATGTCTTGTCGTTCAGTATACTTCGGTTGATATTATCCATTACTATAGGTTTTGTTTTCCCAACACTCAGCAGTAAACATGTCTTGTCGTTCAGTATACTTCGGTTGATATTATCCATTACTATAGGTTTTGTTTTCCCAACACTCAGCAGTAAACATGTCTTGTCGTTCAGTATACTTCGGTTGATATTATCCATTACTATAGGTTTTGTTTTCCCAATACTTAGCAGTAAACATGTCTTGTCGTTCAGTATACTTCGGTTGATATTATCCATTACCATAGGTTTTGTTTTCCCAACACTCAGCAGTAAACATGTCTTGTCGTTCAGTATACTTCGGTTGATATTATCCATTACCATAGGTTTTGTTTTCCCAATACTTTAAACATGTCTTGTCATATACAGTATACTTCGGTTGATTTTATCCATTACTATAGGTTTTGTTTTCCCAACACTTAGCAGTAAACATGTCTTGTCGTTCAGTATACTTCGGTTGATATTATCCATTACCATAGGTTTTTTTTTCCCAACACTCAGCAGTAAACATGTCTTGTCGTTCAGTATACTTCGGTTGATATTATCCATTACCATAGGTTTTGTTTTCCCAATACCTCAGCAGTAAACATGTCTTGTCGTTCAGTATACTTCGGTTGATATTATCCATTACCATAGGTTTTGTTTTCCCAACACTCAGCAGTAAACATGTCTTGTCGTTCAGTATACTTCGGTTGATATTATCCATTACCATAGGTTTTGTTTTCCCAACACTCAGCAGTAAACATGTCTTGTCGTTCAGTATACTTCGGTTGATATTATCCATTACTATAGGTTTTGTTTTCCCAATACCTAGCAGTAAACATGTCAGTATACTGGTTGATATTATCCATTACTATAGGTTTTGTTTTCCAACACTTAGCAGTAAACATGTCTTGTCGTTCAGTATACTTCGGTTGATATTATCCATTACTAACACCAGCAGTAGGTTTTGTTTTGTTTTTCCCAACACTCAGCAGTAAACATGTCTTGTCGTTCAGTATACTTCGGTTGATATTATCCATTACCATAGGTTTTGTTTTCCCAACACTAGCAGTAAACATGTCTTGTCGTTCAGTATACTTCGGTTGATATTATCCATTACTATAGGTTTTGTTTTCCCAACACTCAGCAGTAAACATGTCTTGTCGTTCAGTATACTTCGGTTGATATTATCCATTACTATAGGTTTTGTTTTCCCAACACTTAGCAGTAAACATGTCTTGTCGTTCAGTATACTTCGGTTGATATTATCCATTACTATAGGTTTTGTTTTCCCAACACTCAGCAGTAAACATGTCTTGTCGTTCAGTATACTTCGGTTGATATTATCCATTACTATAGGTTTTGTTTTCCCAACACTCAGCAGTAAACATGTCTTGTCGTTCAGTATACTTCGGTTGATATTATCCATTACTATAGGTTTTGTTTTCCCAACACTCAGCAGTAAACATGTCTTGTCGTTCAGTATACTTCGGTTGATATTATCCATTACCATAGGTTTTGTTTTCCCAACACTCAGCAGTAAACATGTCTTGTCGTTCAGTATACTTCGGTTGATATTATCCATTACCATAGGTTTTGTTTTCCCAACACTCAGCAGTAAACATGTCTTGTCGTTCAGTATACTTCGGTTGATATTATCCATTACTATAGGTTTTGTTTTCCCAACACTTAGCAGTAAACATGTCTTGTCGTTCAGTATACTTCGGTTGATATTATCCATTACTATAGGTTTTGTTTTCCCAACACTCAGCAGTAAACATGTCTTGTCGTTCAGTATACTTCGGTTGATATTATCCATTACCATAGGTTTTGTTTTCCCAACACTCAGCAGTAAACATGTCTTGTCGTTCAGTATACTTCGGTTGATATTATCCATTACCATAGGTTTTGTTTTCCCAACACTCAGCAGTAAACATGTCTTGTCGTTCAGTATACTTCGGTTGATATTATCCATTACTATAGGTTTTGTTTTCCCAACACTCAGCAGTAAACATGTCTTGTCGTTCAGTATACTTCGGTTGATATTATCCATTACTATAGGTTTTGTTTTCCCAATACTCAGCAGTAAACATGTCTTGTCGTTCAGTATACTTCGGTTGATATTATCCATTACCATAGCAGTTTTTGTCGTTCAGTATACTCGGTTGATATTATCCATTACTCTAGGTTTTGTTTTCCCAACACCTCAGCAGTAAACATGTCTTGTCGTTCAGTATACCTTGGTTGATAGGTTTTGCCCAACACCTAGCAGTAAACATGTCTTGTCGTTCAGTATACTCGGTTGATATTATCCATTACTATAGGTTTTGTTTTCCAACACTCAGCAGTAAACATGTCTTGTCGTTCAGTATACTTCTGGTTGATATTATCCATTACTATAGGTTTTGTTTTCCCAACACTCAGCAGTAAACATGTCTTGTCGTTCAGTATACTTCGGTTGATATTATCCATTACCATAGGTTTTGTTTCTCCAACACTCAGCAGTAAACATGTCTTGTCGTTCAGTATACTTGGTTGATATTATCCATTACCATAGGTTTTGTTTTCCCAACACCAAGTAAACATGTCTTGTCGTTCAGTATACTTCGGTTGATATTATCCATTACTATAGGTTTTGTTTTCCCAACACTTAGCAGTAAACATGTCTTGTCGTTCAGTATACTTCGGTTGATATTATCCATTACTATAGGTTTTGTTTTCCCCCAATATAAAGCAGTAAACATGTCTTGTCGTTCAGTATACTTCGGTTGATATTATCCATTACCATAGGTTTTGTTTTCCCAACACTCAGCAGTAAACATGTCTTGTCGTTCAGTATACTTCGGTTGATATTATCCATTACTATAGGTTTTGTTTTCCCAACACCTAGCAGTAAACATGTCTTGTCGTTCAGTATACTCGGTTGATATTATCCATTACCATAGGTTTTGTTTTCCCAACACTCAGCAGTAAACATGTCTTGTCGTTCAGTATACTTCGGTTGATATTATCCATTACCATAGGTTTTGTTTTCCAACACCTAGCAGTAAACATGTCTTGTCGTTCAGTATACTTCGGTTGATATTATCCATTACTATAGGTTTTGTTTTCCCAACACTCAGCAGTAAACATGTCTTGTCGTTCAGTATACTTCGGTTGATATTATCCATTACCATAGGTTTTGTTTTCCCAACACTTAGCAGTAAACATGTCTTGTCGTTCAGTATACTTCGGTTGATATTATCCATTACCATAGGTTTTGTTTTCCCAACACCTAGCAGTAAACATGTCTTGTCGTTCAGTATACTTCGGTTGATATTATCCATTACTCATAGGTTTTGTTTTCCCAACACTCAAGCAGTAAACATGTCTTGTCGTTCAGTATACCTTGGTTGATATTATCCATTACTCATAGGTTTTGTTTTCCCAACACCAGCAGTAAACATGTCTTGTCGTTCAGTATACTTAGGTTGATTTTCCAACACCTTAGCAGTAAACATGTCTTGTCGTTCAGTATACTTCGGTTGATATTATCCATTACCATAGGTTTTGTTTTCCCAACACTCAGCAGTAAACATGTCTTGTCGTTCAGTATACTTCGGTTGATATTATCCATTACCATAGGTTTTGTTTTCCCAACACCAGCAGTAAACATGTCGTTCACTTCGGTTGATATTATCCATTACCATAGGTTTTTTTTCCCAACACCTCAGCAGTAAACATGTCTTGTCGTTCAGTATACTTCGGTTGATATTATCCACTTTTCCCAACACTCAGCAGTAAACATGTCTTGTCGTTCAGTATACTTCGGTTGATATTATCCATTACTATAGGTTTTGTTTTCCCAACACTTAGCAGTAAACATGTCTTGTCGTTCAGTATACTTCGGTTGATATTATCCATTACATAGGTTTTGTTTTCCCAACACTCAGCAGTAAACATGTCTTGTCGTTCAGTATACTGGTTGATATTATCCATTACCATAGGTTTTGTTTTCCCAACACTCAGCAGTAAACATGTCTTGTCGTTCAGTATACTTCGTTGATATTATCCATTACTATAGGTTTTGTTTTCCCAAACATGTCTTGTCGTTCAGTATACTCGGTTGATATTATCCATTACTATAGGTTTTGTTTTCCCAACACTCAGCAGTAAACATGTCTTGTCGTTCAGTATACTTCGGTTGATATTATCCATTACTATAGGTTTTGTTTTCCCAACACTTAGCAGTAAACATGTCTTGTCGTTCAGTATACTTCGGTTGATATTATCCATTACCATAGGTTTTGTTTTCCCAACACTTAGCAGTAAACATGTCTTGTCGTTCAGTATTTCGGTTGATATTATCCATTACTATAGGTTTTTTCTCCCAATACTCAGCAGTAAACATGTCTTGTCGTTCAGTATACTTGGTTGATATTATCCATTACCATAGGTTTTGTTTTCCCAACACTCAGCAGTAAACATGTCTTGTCGTTCAGTATACTTCGGTTGATATTATCCATTACTCTAGGTTTTCTTTTCCCAAACTTTCAGCAGTAAACATGTCTTGTCGTTCAGTATACTTCTGGTTGATATTATCCATTACTATAGGTTTTGTTTTCCCAACACCTAGCAGTAAACATGTCTTGTCGTTCAGTATACTTCGGTTGATATTATCCATTACTATAGGTTTTGTTTTCCCAACACTTAGCAGTAAACATGTCTTGTCGTTCAGTATACTTCGGTTGATATTATCCATTACTATAGGTTTTGTTTTCCCAACACTCAGCAGTAAACATGTCTTGTCGTTCAGTATACTTCTGGTTGATATTATCCATTACTATAGGTTTTGTTTTCCCAACACTCAGCAGTAAACATGTCTTGTCGTTCAGTATACTTCGGTTGATATTATCCATTACCATAGGTTTTGTTTTCCCAACACTCAGTAGTAAACATGTCTTGTCGTTCAGTATACTTCGGTTGATATTATTAC